>NC_142104.1:44638299-44848299 GCF_056152115.1 Neolamprologus brichardi | reverse complement strand
CTCTTAAAGTCATCAGATTGTAAACTTCAGGGATGCTTTTAGCACTGCTGCTATTTTTACATCAGTCCCATTCTGACCTGGTAATCAAAACAAGCTTCTGTCTTTCCCATGATTTAAAAATATTGCTTAAAACTGTAAGAAGCCGTGGCCATTGTACAGACGTCTGTGAGACTTTCAGCAGAGTCTCACAGACCCCCAATTCATTCCAGCAAAGGTTGTTCACTGGCACTTGCATCATTTCAGACCATCAGATAAAATAAATGCAAAATGTTGTTTTTACATGTTCATGTCAAACAACCCCGCCCCCCCCAGCAAAAAAAAAAAAAAAAAAGAAAAAAAAAAAAAAAAAAAGAAACAAAACAAAAAAACAAAAACAAAAACAAAAAAAAAACAAAAACAAAAAAACAAAAAAACAAAACAAAAAACAAACGGACTCTCAAAACCTTTCTATGAAAGCAAGTAGAAGACACAATGTTATTCTTCCAGTGAGTCACCTCAGGTGCCATCAATTATGCACATTGTATTTATAAATGGACCTTTGCTGGATAAAATTCATGTAGCTACACTCTGAACTCTGTTAGAACCTTAAATGCCATTTTTCCTTCACACACTCAGTTCTTTCGAAGTGAAGTGAAGTTTCAAACATGCTCCTCATAGAAGCTCAAACTGCAATTAGTCTGCAGACAACACAGTGTGATTTACAGAGTTACAGATATAACTTTAATTTAGCATTCTTCAGTAGTTAGTTAGTAAATCTTGCAGTTCCAGCAATTCAACCCATGGTCAGGTGGTGCAATTCTTGGACAAACTGGATTCTTACTGACTTGAAGCATCTGTGACCGTATAATTTCCTCATGGATTAAAGTATTCTGATTACCCCACACCAAAAAAAATGTGCCAATCGAACTCCACTGACGTTCATATGACAGTATGCTTTATATTAGCTGCTGATGTCACCAGAGCATTTTATTTACATAGCACAAAATCACACCAACAGTTGCGTCAAGCTGCTTTATATTGTATATATATATATAATAATATAATATATAATAAGGTATCTTACAATATAAAGCAGCTTGGGAGGTGAGAAACCCCAACCATCAAGCAACCGCTTTTGAGCAAGCAATTGGCAAAAGTGGGAAAGAAAAACTTCCTTTTAACAGGAAGAAACCTCGGGCATAATCAAGCTCAGGTAGGGGCAGCAATCTGCCTCGGCTGGTTGGCGATGAGGAAGACAGGATAGACGACATGCTGTTGAAGAGAGCCAGAGATTAATAATAACTAATGATTACATTTCTAAACACATAGTGAGAAATTTTCAGTGCATCATAAGAAGCTCCTAGCAGCCCATGTTGATCAGAGCATAAATAAGGATGATTCAGTGTCCCCTGATCCAGCCTTAACTGTATCCTTCACCAAAAGGAAAGTTTGCAAATATATTATATCTCAAGCGGTCAAATGTTTGTGAATGTTGGAAGTACTTCCCTCATTTGTTGTGATCAGTGTTGGGGTCATTACTCAAAATAACTAAAGTAAAAAGAGGAGAAAGACATTCGCTATACTACTTGTTATGCTTCTTTCATGTTACTCTGTAAGACGATCTGAAACACAGGGTTTCATAATTACCATTTAACAATATAAACCTAGAGGCTACAGCCCCACACACTACCACAACGTGGACACACGTGACGTTTCTGTTAGCAGCCAGCAGCACAAAGAGACTTTAAAGCGACCACCACAGTGATTCTACTTTATAAACATGAGCAGGTGGAAATGGAGGCTGCCACCTGACTGCTCATCATTCTGTTACCTGTTTGTTATGATGGCTCACTTTATCACGGTGCTGGTCTGGGGTCAGCATTTACTCAGCTTAAACATCACTCTGGGTCCTTGGCTAGCTTAGCGTTAGCATGCTGTAGAGCTGAAGTTGTGTTAGCAGCATAATGCAGCTGTTTCTGTGCTGGAGCAGTATCCACTTTACCTTCGGGGTCTCATCCTTTTTTGTATTAAAAACAAAAGTAATGTCCATATCCACGCAGTAAACTGCATCTCTACCTTCCTCCTCTGACATACAAACCGAAATCAGCTGATCGTAGCGAGAGTGTAAGAATCGATAAGCGGGATCGGTAGGCAGGCAAACTAACGAGTCCAAGGAATTTGACTACAGGAACTGGTTCTCTATAAAAACTGGTTCTCGATTCCCATCCCTAGGTATAAAGCAACAAAATAAAAACAGACAGGGTGGGTAAACAGACACGCGGACAAGAGACAAACAGAAACTGACGCTATAAGCACACACCTGTACATAGGTACAGGTGTGTGCGTATGTGGTAATCAAGGAAAGTAGAAAGACCAGGGTAACAAGACATAACTGAAACTGACTAGGCAATGATGGAAGTTAAATTTTAGACATAAATGAAAAAGCTACTTTCAGCTCACCACAGCATGTGTAATTTGAAGTTGTAAACCAGATTCATTCTTGATGCAACCCCAAAGGAGATTTTTGTCTGCAGCAGGGATCTAACCACTGACCTTGCACTTGCCAAGGAATCACTACACTATGATACAGGAGACAAATGACTAACAACAAACAAAGAATCACTAAACAGAGACAAAGATTTGACAGTAAGATACAAGATGGTCCAAGCAAGAATGAGCCAAAACACATGGAAGCAATCAATAATCTCAAAGCCATCCATCCTTTCTCATCCGCTTATTATTATCAGTGTTACGCCCAACCTAAGGGAAACCAAAGCACGACAGAAAAAAGATGACTCCCCCACCCCCTGCTCCCAAGAAAGGACCAATGCAACACTGACTTTGAAGTTTTACAACAACCAAATATTTGGTTTACCTGTGAAGGTAAGAAATGTCAGTGTAGTCAAACCAGCAAGCAAAACATTCTAGAAATGGAACAGATAACTTACCTATCATGAGAAATCCAAAAGGATATACAGGCCACTTACCGGTCTCCCTAATGCCGGGCTCACACTGTGCGATTTCTTCAGTCGCGTTATTCAGCTCCTGCTCAAACTGCACGATTGACTCGCAGGGGTTAGAAGTTCGTAGGTCACGATGCAGGTCTCACACTATACCGCCCGATGCTCTGATGCGACCTGAGTGCTCACACTGTGCGTCCATGTCACTCGCTCTCCCTCTCTGTCTTTCACTCACACAGACACACCACCGCCATCAACTTTGCTAAATTGCTAATGAAAAACATGATCAGGCAGCTGTGATTGAGCAGCATCGTAAATCCAACTATTTTCACGGTTGTTGTGGTCGTGATAATTTTGTGCGGCCACATCGAAAAGGCTCGGATGAGCCATAGTTCAACAAGTTGTGCCTCCATTGCTTGTGTCCAGATCACACGCTGCACAGCTGCTCTGTCTTTTTCACCGACATTTATGTGTTTGCGTGTGAAAAACTGCGGTGACACCCTCATGACGGTCGCGAGGATTTCGAACCTGTTTGAAATCCTTGCCAAGCGATTGATGATCGGGAGCTGGTTGTGAAGTGTTAATCGCTTCTCATTACCCCACGTATACTACACGACGCACGACGCACGATGCACGATGCACGATGAAGGCCAAAATCAGGCCGATCACCAAAACGGTCGCACGACTCAAAAATTGGCTCAAAATGTGCCTAAAATTGCACAGTGTGAGCCCAGCATTACATAAAAAGGAGAAGAAGGTTTATACAGTGGGGCAAAAAAGTATTTAGTCAGCCACCGATTGTGCAAGTTCCCCCACTTAAAATGATGACAGAGGTCAGTAATTTGCACCAGAGGTACACTTCAACTGTGAGAGACAGAATGTGAAAAAAAAATCCATGAATTCACATGGTAGGATTTGTAAAGAATTTATTCGTAAATCAGGGTGGAAAATAAGTATTTGGTCACCTCAAACAAGGAAAATCCCTGGCTCTCACAGACCTGTAACGCCTTCTGTAAGAAGCTTTTCTGTCCCCCACTCGTTACCTGTATGAATGGCACCTGTTTGACCTCATCATCTGTATAAAAGACACCTGTCCACAGCCTCAACCAGTCAGACTCCAAACTCCGCCATGGCCAAGACCAAAGAGCTTTCGAAGGACACCAGGAAAAGAATTGTAGACCTGCACCAGACTGGGAAGAGTGAATCTACAATAGGCAAGCAGCTTGGTGTGAAAAAATCAACTGTGGGAGCAATCATCAGAAAATGGAAGACATACAAGACCACTGATAATCTCCCTCGATCTGGGGCTCCACGCAAGATCTCATCCCGTGGGGTCAAAATGATCATGAGAACGGTGAGCAAAGATCCCAGAACCACACGGGGGGACCTGGTGAATGACCTGCAGAGAGCTGGGACCAAAGTAACAAAGGTCACCATCAGTAACACACTACAACGGCAGGGAATCAAATCCCGCAGTGCCAGACGTGTTCCGCTGCTGAAGCCAGTGCATGTCCAGGCCCGTCTGAAGTTTGCCAGAGAGCACATGGATGATACAGCAGAGGATTGGGAGAATGTCATGTGGTCAGATGAAACCAAAGTAGAACTTTTTGGTATAAACTCAACTCGTCGTGTTTGGAGGAAGAAGAATACTGAGTTGCATCCCAAGAACACCATACCTACTGTGAAGCATGGGGGTGGAAACATCATGCTATGGGGCTGTTTTTCTGCCAAGGGGACAGGACGACTGATCCGTGTTAAGGACAGAATGAATGGGGCCAAGTATCGTGAGATTTTGAGCCAAAACCTCCTTCCATCAGTGAGAACTTTGAAGATGAAACGAGGCTGGGTCTTCCAACATGACAATGATCCAAAACACACCGCCCGGGCAACAAAGGAGTGGCTCCGTAAGAAGCATTTGAAAGTCCTGGAGTGGCCTAGCCAGTCTCCAGACCTCAACCCCATAGAAAATCTGTGGCGGGAGTTGAAAGTCCGTGTTGCTCGGCGACAGCCCCAAAACATCACTGCTCTTGAGAAGATCTGCATGGAGGAATGGGCCAAAATACCAGCTACTGTGTGTGCAAACCTGGTAAAGACCTATAGTAAACGTTTGACCTCTGTTATTGCCAACAAAGGTTATGTTACAAAGTATTGAGTTGTATTTTTGTTATTGACCAAATACTTATTTTCCACCCTGATTTACGAATAAATTCTTTACAAATCCTACCATGTGAATTCATGGATTTTTTTTTCACATTCTGTCTCTCACAGTTGAAGTGTACCTCTGGTGCAAATTACTGACCTCTGTCATCATTTTAAGTGGGGGAACTTGCACAATCGGTGGCTGACTAAATATTTTTTTTGCCCCACTGTATACTGTGGTTTGCAAAGAGAGTGAGTGAAGGGTGGGGGAAAGGTATCGAGATCCGCTACTAACTGAAACAAAGTGGACCCTCGGCTCATTCAAAGAAGCGGCACTTTTTAGTTTTCTACCATCTGTTTTCTAAATGAGAGGTCACTACAGTAATGCCCCAAACCTCTGAGAAAACCTTCGGGTACATCAGGCCACCACTCGTCTGTTTCCTCACTGCATACGTGCAGTTAATCAACATCACAAGATGGCACTCTCTTGGCACCACAACTTGAGTGACCTCATCTCACTTCATTCCAGACACTGGAGACCACGTGGTCAAATAGGTAAGACAGATTGGGTTACATGTGCTTGTTGCTGGGCAGCAGACAGGCAGGGGGCAAAAACATCTGCAGTAGGATTTTCAGTGACATCGGGCATGGCAGGAAACAATTCAATTTTATTTATATAGCGCCAAATCACAACAAAAGTCGCCTCAAGGCGCTTTATATTGTACAGTAGATCGTACAGTAATAGATACAGAGAAAAACCCAACAATCATATGACCCCCTATGAGCAAGCACTTTGGCGACAGTGGGAAGGAAAAACTCCCTTTTAACATGAAGGAACCTCCGGCAGAACCAGGCTCAGGGAGGGGCGGGGCCATCTGCTGTGATTGGTTGGGGTGAGAGAAGGAAGACAGGATAAAGACATGCTGTGGAAGAGAGACAGAGGTTAATAACAGATATGATTCAATACAGAGAGGTCTGTTAATACATAGTGAGTGAGAAAGGTGACTGGAAAGGAAAAACTCAATGCATCATGGGAATCCCCGGCAGTCTACGTCTATTGCAGCGTAACTAAGGGAGGATTCAGGGTCACCTGGTCCAGCCCTAACTATATGCTTTAGCAAAAAGGAAAGTTTGACGCCTAATCCTAAAAGTAGAGATAGTGTCTGTCTGGCCAAGGTAATGCCATCCAGAGTAAGAATCTGGTTAGATACCATATTTCTAAGCTTTTCAGCGCCGAGTACAATGACCTCAGTTTTATCTGAGTTAAGAAGCAGAAAGTTAGCGGCCATCCAGGTCTTTATGTCTTTAAGACATTCCTGCAGTTTAACTAATTGGTGTGTGTTATCTGGCTTCATGGACAGATAGAGCTGGGTGTCATCTGCATAGCAGGGTAAATGTATGCTATGTCTTCTAATGATGCTGCCTAGGGGAAGCATGTATAATGTAAACAGAATTGGTCCTAGCACTGAACCCTGTGGAACTCCATAATTAACCTCAGTGTGTGAAGAGGACTCTCCATTTACATGCACAAACTGGAGTCTATTAGATAGATATGATACAAACCACTGCAGCACAGTACCTGTAATACCTACAGCATGTTCTAATCGCTCTAATAGGATATTATGGTCGACAGTATCGAATGCTGCACTAAGGTCAAGAAGGACAAGCACAGAGATGAGTCCACTGTCAGAGGCCATAAGAAGATCATTTGTAACCTTCACTAAAGCTGTTTCTGTGCTGTGATGAGCTCTGAAACCTGACTGAAACTCTTCAAATAAACCATTCCTCTGCAGATGATCTGTTAGCTGTTTGACAACTACTCTTTCAAGGATGTTTGATATGAAAGGAAGGTTGGAGATTGGCCTATAATTAGCTAAGACTGCTGGGTCTAGAGATGGCTTTTTGAGTAAAGGTTTAACTGCAGCCACCTTGAAGGCCTGTGGTACATAGCCGATTATTAGAGATAGGTTGATCATATTTAAGATCGAAGAATTAATCAATGGCAGGACTTCTTTGAGCAGTTTTGTAGGAATGGGGTCTAAAAGACACGTTGATGGTTTGGAGGAAGTAATTATTGAAGTTAACTCAGAAAGATCGATTGGAGAAAAAGAGTCTAACTTAACATCAATGGTACTAAGAGTAGCTGTAGATAATATTACATCTGTGGGATGATTATTGGTAATTTTTTCTCTAATGATAAAAATTTTATTTGTGAAGAAGTTCATGAAGTCATCACTAGTTAACGTTAAAGGGATGGTTGGCTCAAAAGAGCTCCGACTTTTTGTCAGCCTGGCTACAGTGCTGAAGAGAAACCTGGGGTTGTTCTTATTTTCTTCAATCAGTGACGAATAGTAAGCTGTTCTGGCTTTGCGGAGGGCTTTCTTATAAAGCAGCAAACTATTTCTCCAGGCTAAATGATGATCCTCTAAATTTGTGACACGCCATTTCCTCTCCAGATTACGAGTCATCTGCTTTAGGGTACGTGTTTGAGAATTATACCACGTCGTCAGGTACTTCTGATTAGAGACCTTAGTTTTCACTGGAGCTACAGTATCCAGAGTCGTACGTAGTGAGGAGGTGAAATTATTAACAAGATAATCAACCTCTGTTGGGGTAGCGTTCAGATAGCTGCTCTGCTCTGTGTTGGTACAGGGCATTGACGATGATAACAGTGGCTGGATTATATTCTTAAACTTAGTTACAGCACTTTCAGAAAGACATCTACTTTGATAAAGTCCACTCTCCACTGCTGTGTAATCAATTATTGTAAATGTAAATGTTATCAAGAAATGATCAGACAGGAGAGGGTTTTCAGGAAACACTGTTAAATGTTCAGTTTCTATGCCATATGTTAAAACAAGATCTAGAGTGTGATTAAAGTGGTGGGTGGGTTCTTTTACATTTTGAGAGAAACCAATTGAGTCTAACAACAGATTAAATGCCATGTTGAGGCTGTCATTTTTAGCATCTACATGGATGTTAAAATCACCCACAATAATTATTTTATCTGAGCTCAGAACTAAATCAGATAAAAAGTCTGAGAAATCAGACAGAAACTCTGTGTAAGGCCCAGGTGGCCACAGGCAGTGGAGATGATGGTGGCACAGCAGCTGCAGATGGTGAAGCAGAGAGTGGAGTGAAGACCTCCGACTGAGGCTATGCTAGCTGTGCTAACGGCTGGCTTACAGCAGCATTGGAGGTGTCACTGTCCACTTTAAACAAAAACACAGATGGTGTGGGAAATGAAAAAATGTCCTTATTACTCACCACAGCCGGCTGTTGAGATGTCCGGGAATCCGGCTGCGGTGAGGAGCGCTGGTGGCGTGAACATCGTTTCCATGTAGATGACAGGGCCAGCGTGTCAGGCTGTGAATCTACCGGCTGCCCGGGCCAGTGAGCAGCCTGAATTGGAGAGTGGAGGTGGAAGGTGGAGAACAGGAAGTCCATGACGACTGGCTTGAGAGAGTCCGCCAGCCAGGGAAATTTAAAAAGCTTTTCCTGCAGCTGGCTCTCCACGGCTCAATGCTTCCCCGGGCTTCTCCCACCACAAATCACATAGTTTGTAAACTTTGTCCATTACTCTCTCCTGAGCCTCTCCTCAGAGGCTGCTGGGACCATGTTTGGCTGGATCATTCTGTCACGATTAGCGCTGGCCAACCATGGGGATGTGGGGAAAGGAGGACCCAAGTGCTGGACTCTTTGATGCAACAGTGCGTTTATTTTACAGTGCAGGAAAATAACAATAAATCCCCAGTGACATGTCCTCTTCCCAGTGTTAGTGTTCTTGTCTCCCCTCCTCAGTGTCTGAGCTTTACACTCTATTATTGTTCCTTTGCCAAATCGTTTCCACAAATAACATCAAAACCAGCAACTGTCAGCTGATCTTGAATCCCCACTCGCACCAGAAACAAAAGGGCAAAATAGGGGAACTATATAAAGCAGCATGAGCAACATACACATTCTTACTCCCCACACCAACAAATCTGAGCCACAGTACTGGTCACAAAAAGGCACTATAGGTATCCCTTATACTTGTGATAGAAACATGGTCCCTCACACTTCTAGTAAGTGAATGAAAACCTTCAGAGATAAAAGGCGTGAACACCTCATCTAACTGCACTGCTGGCACTGTGGTTTCTGCTGACCAACAGTAGATTGATACTGCATTGGCTCTACAGCAGAGAGGTTCTTGTTCTTCAACATTTCTTTCTTTCTTAGCACTAGACAAACAGCAATGAGATGACCAAGTTCATGCAACAGAAACACCTGCGGTCACCACATGCCGCCATGAGGTTGAGGTGACGGGTGCCCTCTCCTCACCAGGATAACCATAGTGTCACATTGGGGATGAATCATCAGCCAGGACTCAGCTTTTAGTTTATTTAAATAGACTATCACTCGCTCTCGCAAGCATTTCTTAAAACCCTCTAAAAGCACGAGTTCTTTCATTTGCGCAAAATCCTTGACTTTATCAAAAAGCAGCCCTTTCTCATGCGCAAACTCCACATATGTCACATATGCCATACTGTAGCCTTAACCATATCATAATCCAAGCTTTGGTTCACTGACAGGGTAGCAGTGGGAAGCAGTGGTAGCACACACCTCCTGAGCTTTACCAAAAAGCTTACACTGCAGCAGCAAAGCCCAAAAAATCTTTGGGCAGTTCAAAGCTTTAGTAATACACTCAAACGCACCAAAGTATAAATCCACCTCAGATTCTCTAAAAGTATCAGTTTAGTGTGCTTGCCCACATCAAAGCCATCGTGGGGAGACTGGGGTCTTGCAGCGTGAGCGGTGATTGCATGGAGCTACCAGGCTGGTGTTCCAGCTCCAGCAAGATGCTTCCACTTCACGATTTCTCAACTCCACTTCCTCAATGCGGAGCATCAGCTGGAGTTCCTCAGCACTGTAGGACTGGGAGGAGCCATCGGAGAAGTGGTTAGTGGAGAAACATTGGAAGGATTAACCTCACCCCACGTCTTTGGGCTGTGGGATGGAATCCAATGAACACAGAGAAAACCCACACAAACGTGGGTCGAACACTGAACATGCCAAATCCACACAGAAAGGGCCCAGCCGGAGGGTGGAGTCGAGCTCAGGACCTCGTTGCTGCGAGGCAACAGCGCTAATCACCGCATCGCCATGCTGTAAAAACTACAAACCTTAAACAGAAGCTAAAGCAATACGGTATAAACGAAAACCCAAAATGACAAAAACCATAACACTGAGCCACACCCGCAACAATCAGAACTATCGAGACTTGTATCAACTATCAGCGAGCTGTCTCCGTGAACCACCAGAACCCCAATCACACTTATCCACGTTTCTAAAGTCAAGCAATGGGACTGTGACCAATCTGTATTTATTTTCTCAAATGAATTTATAAACTCACAGAACCGTCTTTGCCTTGTAAATAAATGGATTTATTGGATTGGATGGATTTATATTTATATTAAACAATTTTAAAAGAAAAGAAAGAAATCAGAAAGTTGTCCCCAGATAATCTACTGCTCAAGGAGAACATCTGATGTCCAAACCCATCATTCACACGTTTATGTACATCTATACTGGGGTTGCTGTATGTTTTTCTTATGTGTGGATATTTGGGTGTGTGCTCTCTCTCTCTCTCCCTCTCTCTCTCTCTCTCCCTCTCTCTCTCTCTCCCTCTCTCTCTCTCTCTCTCGCTCTCTCTGTGTGTCTGTTACAGCCATTGATGGCCTCTAGAGTTTCATCCTTCAACAATCACTTGCCTGTTGGAAGGTGCAGCCGCTCTGCAGGCATATGAAACCTGCAGCTAACAATCAAAGAGCTGTAGAAGTATAGGACAGACCTATCTGGTTACAGAGAGAGCGAGTGAATGAGAGACAAAGAGCGACAGTGCAAGAACGAGAGAGTAGCGAGAAAGAGAAAGCATGTAAGAGAGAGCAAGGGACAAAAACATTACAGAGGTTGTCATCTGATAGAATATACAGTTTCTTTTTGAAGAAGAAAAATATATTTGTGGCATTTCTTCATCGGTTTGGCTTCTTTTCTCTGTTCTGGAGGAGAACCAGTGTAAACCACAAAGAATACATGAGATACAGGCAAACAGTGTCAGTCTCCCATATGATCTCCTTTGATGTGCCAAACACATGTGACAGAAAAATCCACGACTGCTGCCTGTTCAGATTTGCTGAATGCTAACGCTAGTTCAGGTTTTGTTCAGGTAACCTGTAACAGTATGAAAGACGTGAGAAACTCTGGATAAATAACAGATGTTATTCCTGTATGTCACATCTGGATTAGAAAACAAACATAATCATGTTTAAATAAATCAGAACGTCAGGTTGTGTTTTTCTCTGATTTCTGGCATATATTAGAACGATGGTCAGATGACAGAGTCATGCTAGCAGCCCTGGATGCTCTACTTAGACACAGTGTTGCTTTTAGCTGCTGCTATTTCCACACTGACAAGTCACAAGATACAATGTTACAATATTCATCATCTTTAATGGCATTGGTACACAAAGGGTTGAACAGTGGTTTAATTAGGATTTATAAAATTGACACTGAGCAGTGTAATTGCTTATTGTGAAGTGTCTGCAAGACCAGCCTGAAGCATGTTTCATTAGGAACTTCGTGAGCAGGACCAAACACGCTCCTTCCGGTTCTTATCTATATGTGTTCCCCCAGTTCTACAAGCTGTTCGTTCTCGTCTATGTGCCCCTCCCTCCCCTTTACAATTCTTCTATTCAGTACATGGGGATCTGCCAGGCCTGGGAGCCACCGCCAGTCCCCTTTGAGGCCTTCCCCAAACTGCTGCTCAATTCACATCCAAGCCAACACGTTTCACTCCCACAGCGTAACATTTTACGCTAGGTGACAAATCGTCAACATATTACGTTTTCGGCTACCCACCACGTTCCTAAATGACGACCTCGGAAAAATGAGGAAATATGAGAACCGTATGGACTCAATCTACACATGTTCGCTTTTTTTCTTCAAATCGCTTAGAAACACGCTATTTAACATCATTAAAGTCTTGGTTAAGGTCAGGAAAAAGGTTATGGTTAGGGCTAGGGATAAGGTTAGGTTTAGGACTGGAATACAGGGCTGGAACGTCTATTCCCGCGGGAGCGTCATTGCACTGGATTTCGGCCATAACCCGCCGCGTACCATAAGAACGCCGAAGGTCTCCTTTCGCGTTCCTCAGGAACGCCGCGGGACGTGACAAAACATCGGCATGTTACGCCTCGGGAGTGAGAACGGGCTGTCCAAGCCGTTCACCTTCATCTACTAAAACACTGTCAAACCTAAAATGAGTATGTGGGCCCAGCTAGTGAAAAATATATATAGATCCATAGGGGCTGGGGTCTAACACAGCAGGCAAAAGGCTGTGTAAAGATGCCGCTGAGGCAATCTAGCACATAACAGCAGGGTGCAAGATGCTAGCAGGCTGCCATAACCAAGAGGCCGGCCGGCATAGTATCAGAGTATACATACAAGCTGGAGAAGTACCGAGGGCTCAGAGATGATGTGGAGGTGAAGGTGACGGTGGTCCCAGTGGTAATCGGTGCAGTGACTCCCAAGCTAGCCGAGTGGCTCCAGCAGATCCCGGGAACAACATCGGAGATTACCAGGCCAAGTTGCTCACATCTTAATCAAATGTTGTACTTTGAAGAGGCTTTTTTAAAATTATATGTTTTTAAATTTATTTGTTTGTTTTTGCTTTTAATATACTTGTTTGTTTGTTTGTTTTTTGTATTTTTTAAATTGTATAAATCATTAGCGATCAACACATCGAAGGCGTCCCATTTGTGGTTCCTGCATTATCTGTAACAGCAGTTTGTTGACAGGGCTACCATGCTGAAAACCAAAAACTTTTAAAAAACATTTTATACTAGGTTAAAACTAGAGGATCAGGTGCATAAATAGCTGTTATATAGTGCTTTTCTACTTTACTTGAACACTCACAGCACAAAAAGAAATTCCTCATTCACAAAATCTGTTTTTCTGCCCCGGTGCTGTCTATCTAACATTAGACAGTCAGTCACAACATGATCTGCCTGGATCTGTGTATTATGAAATTTAAAAGAAAATCACGTGTTTTTCACGTACTCAGATGTTGTGGATTGGTTGTTGCATGACCTGCGACTGTGCCTCTGTTTGGTAAGTTTAATATTCTGTTTTAAGGTGTTTTGTTCTAAAGTGTGATTTTCAGTTTCTCTGGAAGCTGTGGAAACAGTCACCAGCCAACATGCCCGTGTTAAAGGCTCAATTGGGCTGAAATAAAAGCGAGGGACACAGAGGGAGGTAGAATAAAATAGTTGCCAATTTGTTTGCTGTGTGTTGGAACTGTACTAGACTTCATTCTGAAGCGCCTGACAAGCAGGTGAGATCAAAGTCGCGGGGACAAAAGCAGCTCAGCAGCGATTTGTCAGGAGACGAGAGCCAGCGGTCGGGTTCAGCCCTCTGATCACCGGCTCACTAAAGAAATCTGCCCATGAGAAAAAGTACAGCAGAAAGGGTTCAAAGGTCATTTTGATTTGCTCTGGATTACTGGTACCTCGTAAAAAGGTGGGAAGGGAATTTTGGGAGGGAAGAGGGGCACGAAAGGAACTGGCTAATAACCTTTGTATTATTGTAAAAAAGAAACCCTTTTGTGCAAAGAGGGGTTTCTGAGGGCAGTGTTGGAGGGGAGAATTTGGGGACGTCAATTAAAAAGGAGCCCTGAAATCCTCGCTTTGATTCGTGAATGAAGGAGAGAAAAGGGGAAAGTTAAAATGTATGCTTTTGGCTTTTGTGTGAGAGCACTTCACATGACTGGGTTTGGATTCATTTGTTAAGTGGATGATGGCAAAAGAAAATGTAAATATTTCAGTTGGGCAAATATTCGGGAACTGGCCAAAGTTTTTTCACGAGGCAAATGCACATTTCATTTTCTTCTTTCTTCTGAAAGCAGGCGTGAATGCATTCAAGATATAAAAAGGACGTGCCGGGAACTCCAGTCACCGTGGCTACGGCGTGCAGTTAACTTATTTGATCAATTAGTTAACTTTGTTTGTGCAGATAACATGACATGTTTCCCAAGGCTCTCCCAAAAACATGTTTTATATTTGTGTGGATGCTAAATTCTTATACAGCACTTTTCTCTCCCAGACCGCTCTATACAACATGCCGTATTCACAAGCACTTTGCTTCTAAGCTTTCAGTGCTTCCTAACAAATTCATACACATTCACATACCAACGTGATGCAACTTGGGGTTTTGTTGCCCAAGGATACTTGACATGCAGACTGGAGGAACCAGGGGTCGAACCACCAACCGTCCGATCAGTAGATGACCTGCTCGACCTGCTGAGCTACAGCCAGGATGCACTATGGCGATATTTTAATTGATTTATTGACTCTTACATTCATTGTTAACTATTTTCTGAAGCAACTCGTCATCCTTTCAGATATGTGGAATGTATCCAGCAGCTGTGATTTTCCAGCCTGACCGTTTCCCGTGTTTGAAGAAAGATCGGTGCAGGTTAAGTACAAGTCGGCACCATATTTGCTGCCCATGCTGGCTTTAGCAGCATATCGTCCAAAATTAAAGACTGTGAATAAAACTACTTGATTCAATACTTTGTTCGTCTACTCTTGGTTGAATTTTCCAATTAAACTATCACACAGCGAGCTGCCTGACCAAGAACAGTTGGTGTCCACCTCGAGTTTGCTGGTGAGGCACTCACACCTAAACATCCTTAAATGTAACAGTTCACTTGTTTTCCTGTAAAGGTCATATCACAGTCTTACATGAAGAAACATTTAACACTCAGCAGAACATGCTCACAGTCTGCCCTGCAGTTATATTTGTCTCCTGTTGTGTAACTGCTGGATCTCACGTTGGTTTCAAGCAGACTTACCTGTGGTTCCTCGGGCTCCACAGGTAGAATGGGAGACAAAGCTCCTCCCCTGTGGAAGCAGCTCCCAGTTTGGGAGTTTAAAGTTTAAAGTTGGATCTGTAGTTTATGCTTCATCCTCATTTTCCTTTCTGCAGGTTTGTATGGCTTCATCAGCTGCTGCTGGCTCCATCAACCTGCCAGACATTTACTGCTTTATTGTTTGCTTCTGTTTTCACTTCTTTCTTGTCGTCCCAGCTGTTCAGACGGCTCTGGGCCTTTCTGTTTCTCGTCCCCACGGTCACTGTGGAGGATTTACTGCAGTTCTCTTGGGATGTAAAGCACCTCTGTGTGGGTTTTGCTGTGACAGGCAGCACCAACACCTCACAGCAAAAAGATTTGGACCTGCAGTCAGCTGACTCCTGTCTTTGTAAGACCTCCTTTTATTTATTTTGCACTGATGTGTTTCACTTTGAGCTCAATATGAGGCCTTCACATGTATATTTGATTTACTGAAATAGGTTTTTAGTAACTTTGTGAATCAACTTGCTGATGGACGAGCTTTGGCCTGCTGTTTGACAAAATGATGGTGTTCAAACGAGAGCACCGATGTCCCAGCTACTAACTCTGCTCCAATGCATGTGTACACAAATCGAACTGAAGAACACAGCTCAGATTTAGCTGAATCATAACTGACACTTTAACCTAAAAACAACAACACACACTTCTTTAAATATGAAGAAGAAATTGTGTATGTGGCTCACAAATTGCAAGCATTTGCCCTGCTTATTGCTGAGATGCTTTGTGGGCGGTGTGCAGGGGAGCATAATTAAAATAGTTTCTGAGAGAAACAGCACACCACATCTAAGGTTCCTCCCTCTTCCAGCATTTAACCACATCAAGAGCGTCTCACTTAGAAACGGCCACCAGAACAACCTCTGATACACACGGCCTGGCTGATGTTTTGGTGTGTTGTCTGACTCCTGAGGGGTCTTTGGAGGCATAAATTGCACACGTTTGTAATTAAAAGAGTTAGCTTTTCTGATCATCAGAGTAAATAAAGTGACACAGGCAGCTAGCTGGGTGATGTATGGGAGGGGAAGACAAATTAACGTCTGCTCTCTGGGGGATTCTCAGCAGAGGCCTTCGTAGCAGCAGTGGAGCAGTGCCAAAGGGCAGAGAGATTTGTAGATGATGGTGCTAATTACCAGAATGAAAACCATAATGTGACCAAGATGGAAGCAATTTAGGCAGTAGTCATTTAGCCTGCTGCTCTTCCGCCCACCGGCTGCTGCCTAGCCAGGGCTGGGGCATTAGGATGGGAAAAGTCTGGGCCAATCCATTGCCTGGGTAAACAATGAAAAACTAACGCACAGCAGAGAGCTTCTGTGGTGTAAAGAGCAAAGGGAGAGAGGCCCGTGACACAATGTCCATTTGTCTTTCTTAATCTATGCTTCCAGGTCAGGAGGAGCGCATAAATGCTGAGCGCAGAGGCGACTGGAAATGTTTAATCCCGTCATCCTGCTCAGGAGCGTCTTTGTGGGATGTCTGAAGGTTCAAGCTTGATATTCACCTCAGCTTGTCATGATGCACGCTTGGCGAGCACCTGTTAAACCGGGAAGGACCCGCAGATGTGGACCACCCAAAAGCTGAAAAGGCGAACATTTCTTCTGCTTCAGAGTGCGGCTGATAAAGTCGTTTCTGGGCGACCCGACTGGTCTTACAGCGTGAGAATCAGACGCAGCCTGCGGTTGTTCAGAGTCAGAATCAAAAGCTGAATGCATTTTGTTTTAAGATGAGGAGCGGGTGCAGTCTTATTCCTCACCTGTTGCGGTGGCTGGCCGAGCATATCTATATAATTTGGGATGTCTAATTGCTCTTTTAGGACGTTTATGCTCTTGCCACTGTGTAATTTTATCCACGCCGCTGTCTCTCACTTCACACAGGGCCGATACCTTTTTGTCTGCCCTTTTCCTTTGTATCAATTGGTTGGAGTTCAGCCTATTGTCGCCACAAGCTTCTTTTATATCTGCGCTCACTCTGAGCAGAGGCGCTCAGTCGGGTCCACGGGAGGGCTTTTCAGCTGCAGAGGCGAGGATTCCACCTCGGAGGCGGGTGTGCTGTCAGAGCTGCCTGTGGTGCTCGGATGCGCGCAGGGCTGAAGCTCTTCGGCTGTGTTAAGGCCCCTTAAATCACTTTAATGGGACCCCGAGTGCTGGGCAGGGATTCTGCTGTTTTTTGCTACAGTTGTCGCTTCCCGGCCATGCCACGATGCTGGTGATAGCTCTGCTGCTGTTGCTGAGCCTGTGGGACCCGGTTAGTCCACGGCCCCGCTGCGCTTCGGGCCAGGCTTGCGACCCCCGGCATCGGAGAGACGCCGGGGGGCGCGGAGGAGTGTATGAACACCTCGGAGGAGCGCCGAGACGCAGGAAACTTTACTGCGCTACCAAATATCATCTGCAGATCCATCCTAACGGCAAAATCGATGGCTCGCTGGATGAAAACAACCCGCTCAGTGAGTACTGAAGTTTGAAAGGAAGAGACGTGTAAGCGGAGAGCTGTGACACTTTGTGTGCGTGAGAGAAAGAAAGAACCCATGTCCTTACAGACAGCCATGTGTGTGTGCATATATATATATATATATATATATATATATATATATATATATATATATATATATATATATATATATATATACGTGCGTGTAATATACACACACAATCGGTGCAGTGATTCCAGGAACAGCGTCCGACATCTCTGTTCAGAAGAGCGCAGTCCCGGGAACAGCTAAGAAACTGAGCCGGACCCTGAAACTGCACACACACACACACACACACACACATATATATATATATATATGTGTGTGTGTGTTTGTGTGTGTGTGAGTGGTGAACTGAATGAGCAAGTTAAGCAAGAAAAAACTAGTTTGTTCATATGTTTGAGTTTCTTTTCGAGACATTTTGAGAAAAAACTTTTTTCATTTTAATTCATTTTTTTCTAAATAACTGAGAATATACATTAATACATTTACACACATTTATAGTGACATTTAAGAGAGAAATGTTCTATTAAACATGTCCAGCACAGAAATACAGAAATGTTCCTGTTGTGTGTCACAGGCATCATGGAAATCACAGCAGTGGACGTTGGTGTTGTGGCCATAAAGGGGCTCTTCTCTGGGAGATATCTGGCCATGAATGATAAAGGACGGCTGTATGCATCGGTGTGTTCACACTCACAATCTTGTCTTCAGCACACACACACGCACACACACACGCACACACGCATCTGACATGTTGGGAATGGGTCAGAGTGGAGAACACACAACACAACTTGCCTTAATTCAGCTCAATTCATTTTTATTTTGGCACTAAATCACTGCAGCAACCAGGCAGAGCGCACAGGGACACCTGAGCAGCCTCTGTCCTGTTTCAAGCCCGTTGCTCTGCTTTAGTGTCACATTGTCACGTTTAGCTACTGACCGTAAACTTAGTCTGCGTCACCAAAGAGGAGTGAATCCACCGCTCCTGTTTCCAGAAAGACTAACGTGCTTCGTCCATCCATTCTCCTCTCTAGGACGTGTTCAACAAAGAGTGCGAGTTTGTGGAGCGAATCCACGAGCTGGGGTACAACACCTACGCCTCCCGCCACCACTCCACGGAGCACCCTGCTGCACCGGGAGGCGGCGGCAGCAGCAAGCGCCGGGCCAGCGCCAAGAGACAGTGGTACGTTTCCATCAACGGCAAAGGGCGGCCACGCCGAGGCTTTAAAACCCGAAGCACGGACAAAGCCTCGCTCTTTCTGCCCAGGGTGCTCGGTAACAAAGACCATGAAATGGTGAAGCGGCTGAGGGAGAGTCCGGGGCCGCATCACCAGGCCCATCACCACGGCCACCGTGCTGAGCGCCGGAGACGCCGGCATCGCGCTGGGTAAGGCTGCGCCTGACAGCCACACGTGTCGGCAGCTGGAGGACAGTCTGTGATTTGCCCAAACATGGACCTTAATCCTGCCACACACTGTGGCTTGACAGCAATGGAGGATGTGGATGAATGATTTGGGTTCTTCCTCTGGATCAGTGGAAGTTTTTGTTCACAGAAGACTTGAAGTGCTGGGCTCAGACTAAAGCTTGAGGACACATTCACTCGCCCAGCCTTAATGAGCTGTTTCTGACTCCACGCGTCTTCAAACTGCCGTCCTGTAAGCAAAGGTGTCGTAATTTCACCATCAGCTTCACACAGAAGAAAAACCTTTGAGACGTGTTTTTGTAAATACTATCGGCATGTACAGCAGCTTTAGAGCTTTTCATTTATCAGAAGCTGAGATAACAAAGAGAATATCTTATGTTGCTGAAGCAAACAAACAAACAGGACACTGAAGAGCAGACATCACAGAGAGGCAAAGATCAAACCAGACTAACTGCGCTGGCTGTGTGACGCTCTTACTATGTGATGGTGTACTGTTTAGAAAGTGAAAGATTTTACTAAATCTATGGATATTTATTTGGTTCCTGTGTTGTAAGTTATTGATATAACTGTTTCTGCATTATAGCCATTGTGCTGTTGTTTAGTGTCCACTCACAGGCTGACTCCAACATAAACACGAGCAGTTCATGTGTTCATCACAAATGTCTCCGAGAAACGTGTTTGTACCTGAATCTGATGCAGCTGTGGACACCATGCAGATGTTTTGGGATTTATTTTAGTTTTTTATTGCTTCAAAAGTTGTATTTATATAAGATGTCCTATTTTTATATGTGGAGAACCTAAAAAGCAAAATGTTCGGTTTTATTGGCCACAGATCTTTGAAGGCAGCAATGTCTGACATGCACAGGTGGTGTAAAACAGCAGGATATTAGCCCCAAGTAGCTAACGCTGTTTTGGAGAAGCTCAGATTTGTATTTCATATTTAGCTGTACACGCGGCAGTCTGTCCGTCCCTCTGTCTGCAGCATCTGCACGCCACCATAACAGGAACAGCGATTGTGATCGCTGCAAATTTTTATTTCAAGGACAGATTTTCAGGTTTTATCACACTTGACTCACATCTGTCGGTAGCTACGTATAAAGCCTTGTCATTCTATACCTGTAGGCACGGAAGGTTTCCTGGCCAGGACAATACCTCCTCCCAGGGGGGCAGGAAGCAATGCCGCCTGAGACATTTGGCCTTTTTTTAAGACCAAAAGCTGCGTAGCTGATAAGCGAGGCTGGCCCTGCTCAGAGCAGAAACTGTGTCATAGAAAGTGCAACACCTTGCTGCGGTTTGTCATGAACTCTAACATTACTCATCAGGAATGTCGGGCTTCAGTGAGGTCAGGGCCTATTGTGGCCCCTCCCTGAATACTTTTAACAAAAGTTCTCCTCTGATGTGTCCTTTCCATGTAAATCTGTGTTCTCCTACTAAACTTTATCAGACAGCAACAGTTGTGTTTATTTGCACGTCTGCTGGCACGATGGGGGATGGATACGTATTTACACACAACTAAATCTGGGAATGATGGGAACAGTTCCTCCTTCTAGGTGTAAATAATGTGTTTCTTTCAGAAATGATATATGATTAGTTATTACAGTGAAAACAATAAAAATAAACACTGTTTAAAATGATTTCTCTGCCCACTGCAAATGCACAGTTTTTATGAGAATGATGGAAAATGGTTATCCATCATCACAATGATCGGCTCACTGAGATGTGATTCTGCCTGTAAGTCAGATGATGGGTTTGAGCAATCAGTCCCTTTTTATTAATAACAACACATTTTAGTTTATTTTTGTGTTTATTTCAGAGCATTTTAAAACAGGGACGCAAAAGAAGTCGAGTAAAAACTAGAAGACATGGCTGCTTCACACAAGTACTGAATCTTGTCTTAAAGAGTATTCTGGTGGCCAGAAAGGCATGTACTGGTGAAACTGTGCTATAAACGCATGTTAATGGGCCGTCTGCCCATCGAAGGAACATTTGCTAAAAGCCGAGTTTCAGACACATGTGAGCATCCACTGCTCTTACTTTGGAGAGGCAGTTGGATGCCCTCTATAGGCAGCTCACTGTCAGTCAGTTTGGCATTTTTACAAAGCACATGCTGGTCAAAGGATTATTATGTTAAAAACTACAAGATTTACAAAATAATATTTTTCCTTCATGTGTTTCACCTCATTTATCCTTCATGAAAGGAACGTAAAGTTCACAACGCACCACTTCATAGATCCAGGCTGGCACCAGGTCAGTACAGCTGGCCAACATCCAGCTGCTGCTCCAACAGCAGAAGAAACACCTCCTTCCCAGTCTGGATACACACAACAAGACACTGGACACACAACCATTTTTCATTTTTCACCTTTTCACATGCTGTGACATGATTCCAGGTTGATGTCTGGATGTTTTCATACACTCGATTTTTGATTCTTCACATCTGTTTTAAACTTGCTGATACAAGATGATAACTATGGACTGAGGATGAAGGAAACAGGATAGGTCACATGGATTCAGGTTTCAGGGTAAAACAACATTTAGAAGATGAACTCGCTTTGTACAGTTTTAGAAATGATTTGTTACCGAGTTACCGAGGGCGCTCTCGGATCACGAGAAACACACTTTCACACTTTTCTGGATGATAAAGATGCCGTGCACGAGCTGCTAAGTGGCAAATAAACAAGAGAGCAAATGAATCATGTTGGATGCTGAGACATTTTGAGCTCTGAACTGCAGCTGTCACCCGGTGAAATCTAAAACGTGTTTCACTTAGTGTAATTCACTGCACACATGTAACCAAAAACCACAATAATGTCAGTGCAGCATAAACAGAAAATAAAGTCAAGCATAACTTACAAACTGCAACATGACTGGAAAGAAACACGTCAGCCTGCTTTTATTTAGTCTGATAAAAGGACATTACAGAACCATGGACAGCGACAGACCTGCTGTGTGAACGCTTCACATGAACGTCTTCATTCAGAAGCCGGAGGTCCATCACATCTCAGCCACGCAGGTGCAGCAGCTACCTGCAAGGCTCAGGTGTGATTTGTTTATTGAATAATTATAATGATAGACAAACGTCTCATCTTATTGCCTTACAGACATTTCTCTACAGTCGCAGCTTTAAAGAAGGTTTGTAATATTTTCCATATTTTCAAAAAAATAAAAAATGAATAAAAAAGGTCCAAAATCCACACTGATGGAATCCCACCTGTTGTCCTATAAGCCTGTCAGCCTATGAACTCCAGTGTCCTAAAGGACAGACACTATGAGTTTTTTGGAGGTCGGCACATGATCAGGAAGCTTTCCTACAGTTCTGCAGCTCATCAGTCAGCAGCCTACTCGTGCATCAGCTAATCAGCTGAAGGACTTTAGGACAAGTCCACCAGTGTCTCTGAAGGTAGCTTTGGTGGTCCAGCAGTCTAAAAGTTGACCTGTTTTCCTGAAGCACTGAAATAAGCCCATGACTGCTGATACTTGAGGATTCATCCCAGCAGTCCATCAGTTGTGTATGATGGTCTTCATGCTTTTCAACTAAGCTAAAGGTTTTATGGACTATTTATTTATGGCTATTCTTGCATAACTTTGGGTCAGTGGAAAGTGAATTTTCTGCCAGGTTGGGGGGAAAGGGGAAGACCACACAGAAGGTTTATGTAGTGAAGGAAGACATGCAGAGGGTTGGTGTGACAGAGGAGGGTCCACAGGAATGAGGTGAGATGGAGGCAGATGATCCACTGTGGTGATCCCGGAAGGGAGCAGTAAAAAATGAAAAGAGAAAAATTGCGTTGGAGATCGATACCAACTGAGTGCCTGAGATCTGCAGTCATGGAGCGATTTTGCTGCACACAAAGAAACAAGGCCCAGAGATCAGAGGGCTCTGGGCTGAAAGATGTGGAAGATCTTCAAGTACTCCAACAGAGAACCATAGTGAGATCAATGGGACACAGCAGAGCGTGGAAATGTTAACTCTCTGCATCAATGTAACAAGAATCATCACACTCGTGAAATACTGAAACAAAAGAAGAGCAACGACTGAAAGAGTGTCAAGGATGTCAGATCAGAGAAACTGTGCCATGATGTCAGCTGGTGAGTTAAAAAAGGAAGTGAAACAAAATCGACTCTTTAAGGTTGAACTCAGCGAACAGCTGAATAAAATCCAGCCTCGAGACTTTTTAGGAAAACTGCAAACTTCTTGGAAGTATTTTCTGACCTTTCCTTATCCAAAAACACTCCCCACAGGCCGGTCCATCACAAGGCTGCTCACGTGAACAGTCCATCCAGTCCAGCTTCACTGACGTTTCCATTTAATCCTGAACACAGACGCTGTGGTGCGTGGATTAATAACGACCCACACAGGCGGTTCCAGTCAAATAAAGACTCGGTCAACAATGACAGCATACTTATCACACTACAGACTGTATTTATTCGTGCCATTGTTTTCTATAAGGGTCCGGGACATGGTTTCCCCAGTCTTAAGTTAGCGCGCTTTTTTCCACTCGGTTGAACTGGACCGGTGTTGTTTTCCTGTTATTGTTCATTTATAGAACTGTCTCCTGTGTGTTAACTTGGCGGTTTCCTATTTTACATCCTCCCATACATAAATTATGATATTCTGCTGCTGATAATGAAACTCTCGCACAAAGAGGTTTTTTGGTCATTATTGAGCTTTTATTGCTTTATTTTCCGAAGATTGTGCGCGGAGATAACGAGGCCATTATTGGGAGTGAATAAAGCTCTCGGTGCGGCTGCCTGTGAAGAAGTACTTTGTGGATTTTTACCAAGTGTGGAGCAGTGATGTAATGTGTCTGCAGGTATAAATATAGAGGTCTGGCTTTGCCGAGTCCATGCAGATCAATGTCGCTCCCGGGCGCTGCTGCCTGCTTCGCTCTGCTTCTCGCTCTTCTCTCTTCACCGGAGAGTCGAACACTGGGAAGCTGCTCTCACAGACGGAGCCGGGATGGGCTCTCTGACGGCCCTGCGGACCGTCCTGGTCCTGGGCCTGGTTGGCAGACTGGCAGGATGCGCTCCCGGCCTGAACGGCACGGCGGACCGCTGGGAAGCCCTTTACTCCCGGTCCCTCGCGCGAATCCAGGGGGAGAAGCGGGAGGAGAGCGGCCGGGACAGCGACTACCTCCTGGGCATTAAGAGGTTGAGGCGGCTCTATTGCAACGTGGGGATCGGTTTTCACATTCAGGTGTTACCAGATGGCAGAATAACGGGAGTACACAACGAACATCGTTACAGTAAGTTTGATACTTTATTTGCTCACTCTGTGTTTGAACACGCAAAGACAACTCCACAGAAGTTCTTAGACAGGAAGCAGTCACCTCAGCTGACTTATGATTGATCGCATTTTCTCTAACTGCGAATAAAACGGGGCCACACACCTGATCCGTCAGACCCGCGCACGTGTATAGTCTGACCCACGCCACAGTACCAACACCTGGAGCGTAAGATTGCGCTGCTGTGACCTAAAGGCTGGAACTAAAGTTAGGTCCAGCCTGCGGCCCGTTGCTAGTGCAACTTCAAATCATTTGCAGACACGAAGAATGACGAACTTCTGTTTACCCAACACGCGGGGACGAAGACAGTGGAAGTTTTTATGTGTGTGACTATTCTAAGACGAGGCGTAAAACCTCAGGGATATACATTACATATACATTGCATATATTTACAGAAAACCCAAGCGAGGACTCGAAACCTCTGACACACTCTTTAAAATGATACATGGAACTAAAAGACGCCGTCGGTCAGCAGCCTGTCAAGGCTGAGGAAACGCATCAGCTGGCGTCCGATCAGCCTTCGCGTGTTTCTGATACCTTTTCAGATACGAGCTGTAGCGTGTTTCAGGGTAGCGACCAAGCTCCAAACTTCTTGCCTCGCTGTCATTTCTCAAGCTGAAAATATTCAGTCATGTTCAAAAATGTCAGAGCTGGATTCATTCAGCCTGACATGACATCACACATATTTAAAGGGAGTGTGTTAACTTATAGTAAGATCAGCTGTTTTCTGTGGAACTCAAATATGTGTTTACCGAAATGTCACATCTCAGTCTGACCATCCAGCTCACTTCCTTACACAAGCAGTAATGTCGGTGTGTGTGTGCGCGCGCGCGCGTGGAGTAGCACGCAGGGCATCACACCGGCGTGTTGTAGTAAGTGCGCTGCTTTCTGTCTTCAGGTCTCCTGCAGATCTCTCCGGTGGAGAGAGGAGTGGTGACCTTGCTGGGCATTCGCAGCGGACTTTTTGTGGCCATGAACCGACGAGGAAAGCTGTACGGATCTGTGAGTGCACGACGCACACAGACACACAGACACACACAGACACACACACACACACACACACACATTTAGTATCATGCAGCTCTGATGTCCGGCTTTATGAAGCGATGCTGAAGTCATGAATCCAAGCTGCTGTGTACACGTACCCAGTTCATTCTGGCCAGGATTAAAAAGTCTAATAATTGTTTAATTGAAAAATTGTATTGAAATCAGTGTCAGATAAGCAATAAAATATAATTTAATCAAATAATCAATTAATAACAATATAATTGGTTAAAATATTGGAATCGGCAAACATGCAGTTAACAGCCTTTCTTCAAGTCGCCTGTGTTTTTTTTATCTTTTAATTTGTCATATTTATCCTACAACATCACTCGCTTAGTTTGGTGAGACAGAATGAAATATGTTGATAAAGAAAAGATTAAATTAAAACCTGGCTCACTGTTTACTGACTGTTCACATAAAACAGGGAATAAGTATAAAAGGGGAGATGACATCCTGTCTTCCTTCTCTCACCCCAACCAATCACAGCAGATGGCCCCGCCCCTCCCTGAGCCTGGTTCTGCTGGAGGTTTCTTCCTGTTAAAAGGGAGTTTTTCCTTCCCACTGTCGCCAAAGTGCTGCTCATAGGGGGTCATATGATTGTTGGGTTTTTCTCTGTATCTATGAAGCACCTTGAGGCGACTTTTGTTGTGATTTGGCGCTATATAAATAAAATTGAATTGAATTGAATTGAATAGATGCTCAAGGTTACAGTTACCAAATAAACACACATTGGGTGCAGAGATGCTTTTTATAGCCTTAAATAAAAATAAATTATCATTTATTGTTAACATTTATAATTAGCAACATGCAGCATATAACTGCTCTTAAAAAGCCATTTTAATGCCAAATATTAAAAAACTGTATTCTAGATACCTTTTCATGAACACATTTATGGTATTAGTGTAAAAGTCCGATGAACTGTTTGATTCTGACTTTTATCAACACACAGCTCACACACACAGCTCACACACACAGCTCACACACACAGTTCACACACACAGCTCACACACACAGCTCACACAGCTCACACAGCTCCGGCTTCTGTTGCTGATGGTGCTTTCTCAACAAAAGCCACGACCAGCTCCAGTTAATGTTTTCAATATTGTTCCAAAAGCAGGTACCAGACTGTCAGCTGATAGTACTTCTGATGATTGTGTTGTTGCTTTGCAGCTGATGAAGGTGCATTCACGGGCAGCATAAACGGTGTTTGGATGGTGTGTTTACCTGTGGGACTCGCTAAATGTTTAAATGCACCAATTCATCAAAAAAAAGTCAGTGTTTTGTCCTGATACTGTAGGAACTTGAAAGAGACATAAATTTTGAGTATAAAGGTAACAAACCATCCGGACTAGGATGGTTCGTTTATCAAGCCAGCTGTTGTTAAAAACGTCTTATTTTGTTTTTTATTATCATTGTTGTTGCAGGTCAAATATTTAGATAGTGAAATGATGGGTTTGTACAATGAGCAGCCAATAACGTTTGTGAATGTAAGATATGGTGAAATAAAAGCTCGTCCTCCACCTGAGTTAAATAGATGAAGTGTTTCAAAGTGACTTTTTAACATATAAGTGTAAATAACAATTGAAAAACTCATGATTAAAACTAACTCTCCACTGCTGAGGTTATGTAGCGCCTTATCATTCCCAATCCAGTGAGCAAAAATGAACCAATCAGAGCCTGGCGTCCCGAGTCCTGTAGCACTCACATCATTCATCATTTCACAATGTATTTCTTTTTGTCTAAAATCTGCCTGAGATAGCTCCTGTACAATAACAGCTCTGCAGTCAGAAAGAAATCAATTGTTTGATAATGATCAGAATGAACAATGCAAACTGAAACACCCTCAGAAATGTCCCCACATCTTTGTTTTGTGTCTGCCTTCAAACAATCAGCATTTCCAATCATCTCTCTTCTTTTTCAGTCACATTACAACAATGAGTGTAAGTTCAGAGAGACGCTCCTTGCCAACAACTACAATGCTTACGAGTCAGTTGCCTACCCGAGGATGTTCATCGGCCTGAGTAAGAACGGCAGAACAAAACGAGGAAACAGAGTGTCACCCGCCATGACGGTGACACATTTCTTGCCAAGGATCCACTGGCCTCATAAATAGACTTCACCTCGATTTTGAGATTCGGGAAGAACTCCAACATGAGATGCACTTTCACTCCAAGTTTTATGCAAGTGTATCATATTTGTTTTCCTGCTATGTATATATTCATTTTTTATATATCTGTGGCTGAAAGCTATTTTCTATTTAGGAAGTCTTTTTCACTGTTGGTAGGAGATGTAACATGTGTTGTTTATGCTGCTCTTGTCATTGGAAGATTTGCTTTTAATTAATGAATTTATTTATTTATTTATTTTTCTGACGCAGGAAAAGGGAACAGCAAAATACAACATTTAGAGCTTTAATATGTTCTCTTTTCTGTCTAAGCTTGAAAACAACAAATGAGTTTCTTTGGTGTGAGAAACAGCACTGATGGCTTCATGCTCCAACTCTTTGTGTGAGGCACTGGACCCTAATTGAAACAGTATCATATTACTAAAGGAAGAGAGAGGATGGAAGGAGGGGAGCGTCTAAGACCCCTATCAACCACTTCTGGTCTGTTTATAGCTCTGCCAGCGGGATGAACTCTGAACTTTTGTGCTGTCAGTCTCAGTGAGATCTATAAGTCGCAAAGAGAGAGAGGGATCCTCTTTGATGTCATGTTAGTAGATAATATGGAAGTTTAAAGGCAAAGTGAAAAAGCTGAAATTGAATGGATGAGCCTAAAGTGGGATTCATGATACTGCGTTTGTGTCTGTTTGGGCATCTGGTTACGCAGAGTGAAGGATTTTGGGTATGCAACCAAAGCATGCATGCACATAGACCAAAGGGGATGACGCTGTGCATAGGCTGAAAGCGAACTGGTTGAGTAGCGTGCCTGAACAGCAAAGGAAGCAGCAGTGAAGTTCACCACATAGTTGCCTGAAAAGCAAGGGCAGTGCCCGAATAAACTATTTTCAACACCAACGTCCTTTACTGCATTTTTATGCAGACTTGCCGATCTTCTTTTAAGCACATGCGTTTGCTCTGGCCCTGGTGCATAACAGCACCAGTGCAAAAGAACACTTTCAGGTCTCTTCACCACTCTGGGAACTCTCAGTAGGACTATTGTTTATCTGATGTAGCTGTCTGATAGATATGTAAAAGGGAAGTAAGGAGTGGCTCTGATAGGTTTAGGACAGTGAAGGACAGTGAAGGACAGTGTCAGTCTCTTGTCTCCACTAATACTGTATGTCAAGACTATCCTACTTTTATAAATGAAAAATAACTCAGGTAAAAAAAAAAGTACTTTCCAGTAATTGTCACAGTTACTGTGTAAAAGTATTTCTTTAAAATCATTTTTCTTCCACATTTATTTTATGTATGATGATGTAAAACTTTACAGTCTTTTTTAAAGTTTGATAGTAATATTGATGCCAATCTACTGTTAGTAAATACACCACTTAAAAAAATGAAAGGAACACTTCAGCTGTCAATAGGAAAAACAATCATGTTGATTGACTGGGTAATGTGTTAGGAATGAAAGGATGTCAGATTGTTTGATGAAAATGAAAATTATGAACATACAGAGGTCTGAATTCCCTAAAAATCAAAGTGAAAAAAAAAGATCCAGCACGCTAGCCCGTTTTGACGAAATGCCATTGCAGCAACCTAAAACGGTACTTAGTAGTTTGCATGGCTCCCATGTGCGTGTATGCATGCCTGACAATGTGCTACTAATAACAGATTAAAGATCTCCACTGAGATCTGGACCAGGACATCACTGAGCTCATGGGCAGCCTGGGGTGCAACCTGGTGACATTGGATGGACTGAAACAAAACGTCCTGGAGTTCTATTGGATTTAGGTCAGGCGAGCGTGGGAGCCAGTCAGTGGCATCAATTCCTTCATCCTCCATGAACGGCCTGCATACTCTCACCACATACAGCCGTGCTGTCATACACCCACTGCACCAGTGTAGGGTCTGACAATGTGTCCAAAGATTTCCTTCTGATACCTAATGGCAGTCAGGCCTGTTCTTTGCTCCATGGATATGCCTCCCCAAACCATCCATGGTCCTGGACAGTGAGCATGGGGCCTACCAGTAGATTTCTCATTGTGTGTCAAAGACATTCACACCAGTGGCCTGCTGAAAGGTCAATTTGTAGCCTTGGCAGTGCTCATCCTGTTCCTCCTTGCATAAAAAAAGCAGATACTGGTACTGCTAATGGGCTAAACCTTCCAGTCATTCTTGTTTTGGGGGTTGTCTCCTTGTTGCCCCTCTAGTGCACCTGTTGTTAATTTCATTAACACCAAAGCAGCTGAATCTGATTAACACCTCCCTCTGCTACTTAACTGGCCAGATCAATGTCCCAGATGTTTAATTAACTTGATGTTATACTTGGATTAAAAAGTGCTCCTTTCATTTTTTTTAAGCAGAACTGAACTAGCTGCACTAAGCTAGCTAGTTCAGCTTAGTCAGTGGCAGTCAGTCGCAGGCCTACTAGCTAACTAGCTAGCTAGCTTAGTGCAACAACTGAACTAGCTGCACCAAGCTAGCTAGTTCAGCTTACTGCAGCTAGCTAGCTAGCTTAGTGGAGCAATTGAATTAGCTAGTTCAGCTTAGCTTAAAGTCAGCAGATTTTATCAGCCAGCACGCCTGATGCTCCCTGACCAACATATGTGCTGTTGGTTTAATTTATGTGATCCTGGGATAATGGCGTCAGGTGAACCACAAATAGGCCAACAATGTTGTACACTTTAGCTTATTAAAGTAATCTAAACAAAGATACAATAGTACAAGTGAGCTTAAGAGGTAGTGAGGTTGGTTTTCTGGTGCATTTCACCAGCTGTTATTTCCACATGCAGTGCTAATAAAAGAAAAAAATCCTCTCCATCCATCCATTTTGGAGAAAATGCAAACTCTGTCGCTCTTCTGGAACAGTCTCTACTTCCTTTAAGTGAATTTGTCTTTTATTTTCCTCTGTATCAACACTTTCAGGTGTTGATTTAACTTCCTGTAGCATGAGCTGTCCCGCCTGGCTCAGTTTTGTGCCTATTTTTGCCAAACCCTGTCTTTCTTGCATTTGTCTCTGTCTCTCTATGTCCCTGTAGTTGACTGCAGCTCAGCACTGTTGGTCATGTTGTCCTAGTTGCTCCTTGTCACGTTCCAGCTATCTTTACCCTGTGATTTACTTTTAGAAAGGATAATCATGGAAGAAATATTTACAGACAGCTGTTGGACTGTACTATATGCTAGGGCCAGTAACCCTATATTTTTCTTTATATATTTTGTAAATATAACCTCTGAGTAACTGAAGGTGCTGGTATTCCTTTCAGGGGGGAGGGTCAGATTTAGAGCAACTGAGTGGTGTGGCGGATACTGCCTGAAGGCAAAAGGTGCTTTTAATTTGTTCACTTTTATGCAGTCATTGAACAACGTCACAAGTTTAACAAACACAGAGGAGAAAGGCAAAAGGTGACCTCTTCTTACTTGCTTTAGTTTTTCTTCTCTTGCCTGTTTTCTCATTCAGCCTCTTTGTTGAGAGCTTTGAAATCTCAGTTTCAACATTCCACATTCGATGGCGCATACTGTAACCAACTGTTTCAGATTGAACCATTTTCATCACTGGGTTACGGAGCCTTCAGTAGAAGTTACGCTTGATTAGCACATGGTAGAGTCACACTGAATGCACACGCTAACTACTGCAAATAGTTCAGGCAAATATTATGCAAACTGTTTCTGTTGTGGCTTTATGTCCTGATCTCTGGAAACAGGCATCAATCCCAAGACTGACCGAAGCACTGCAGCATCGCTGTGATTTACACTTCAAAAGAAGTGTACAGAAACTACCAAGCCACTCTCTGCTTGTCCTCAAACATATGTTACAGTGGGATGTTTGGACATCCATTCTGATGTCAAAGTTGGACAGCAGTGATTTAAACAAGTATACTGCTGTGCCTGTTGCTCTCAGCTAGGCTAAGTAGTCTCCAGTATCACTGATTTGCATGGCAGGCATTATATGTACAGTAAAATACCTTTCTGCCTTGTGTCTCTAAGGGCCATCCCTCTGTCCCACCTGCTCATTTGATTATCCAAGCAACAGCAGTGCAGCCTGCAGCTAGTACAAAGTGAGCAAATACTTTTTCACAGCACTGTAAACTCTGGTTAAAGTATGCAAAATCACAGCAGGTTGAATATAAATGCTGACATGTGGCCTGTCTCAGACTGAGGCATTACAGAAAGATGCATCGATTTTATTTATGGTCAAAAGCAACCGAGCCCCCACATTTCTTTGCACGTTACTGTTAAAGTAGCTTTTATTTTTATTTTATCAATGTGGCTCAATCCATTCAGATGTAACTAATTATGCTTTTGTGACTCGATTTCTTTGTTCAAACTGGTTTATCATGAAGTACAAACTGGTGATCTGTGATTGTGTGCTGCTTCTGGGCCACTGTTCAGAAAACAATGATGACATGATCCTGTACTATGTTTGATTCTGAGTCAACCTACTTTTATCCGATGTCCTGTGGTTTTATACAGGACTTAATAAAGGATAATACAGTATGTGCTGCACACATGTTAAAGTCCACCGTAAGGGGAAACCCAGTGCCCTAAATGTAACGTTTATGATTGTCTGTACTGTATAATAAGCTTTGATCGATCTGACATTCACATATAAAAATGCAGTATGTATATATGACATTACACGAGTGTATTCATGTTGTGGGGCAAGTACATAAAACATAACATTCTGTCTCCTCTCTGCAGTAGTTTGTGGCTCATCTTGTTTCATTTTCATGGCCTCTGTGCTCATTTGTTTTGCTTTCTCTTTCCCCTCACACACCCTAACTGCTCACAGCAGATAGCCACCACTAGCCCAGTTCTCCTGACATTGTCTTCCTGTTAAAAAGGAGTTCATTTTCTCCCGTACTGCCATGTTCGAGGTCAGGGATGATCAACAGATCGTTGTAGCTCCATCAATAATAACACAGTACCTTTATCACACAGTGTAAAGGAACTTGAGATATGATTGGGTGGTAACGCTGAATTAAACTGCAGACCTCTGTAAAATACAGGAATTAATTTCTGCCTTTTTGTTAATATTATCGAAATCCTATTTGTTTCTAGAGGTGTTAAAAGCTTACACCAGGGTGTCAAACTCATTTTAAATCGCGGACCCACAGCCGGGAGCAATGAAACTCTCCTTTCTGTCAGTGTAAAGAAGTTACATATTTAACTGTGACAAAGGAAGAAATCTGTCAGCACGACCTTTTGGACATAAATTGTAATAAATAAAAGTGTAAAATTACAGAAAACAAAGACATTTCTATAGCAGAAAGTGAAAAACAGAAACTTTTCGGGTTTTCATGTTACAAAGGGTCATTTTGTAATTTGAGGTAGTGTTTGACAGTTGACAGTTTCTTCGGTATTGCACAGCCGAAATTATACTTTCTTGTCAGAGGTCATTTTGGGGAAAAAAAAATGAAAATAAAGAAACAGGCTGACAACAGTAGACTGGTGTGCAGTGTTGGGGAGTAACGGAATACATGTACCGCCGTTACGTATTTAAAATACAAAATATGAGTAACTGTATTCCGTTACAGTTACCGTTTAAAAAGGTGGTATTTAGAATACAGTTACTTTGTTGAAATAAATGGATTACACGGCGGTACTTCCCTGTTTCATATTGTGGCGGGTCAGGACTGTTTGGGTTTTGTTTGACAGCTACGTTCTGTTGTTCCAGGCGGCAGCGTTACGGTTGCCATGGTTACAGGGTGACGCTCTCTCTGCGTGTTTCCTGGGTGAGAGAGGCCTTTTTGTTGTTGTTGTGCTAAGCTAACAGGCAGAATGCTACAGGTATAGCTCTAAAGAATGTAGCATCATGGGCAGTGTAGTCCGTGCTGCAGGGAGAATGGACTGCCATACCCGTTATGTGTCTGTGAGCGAGGGAGGGAGAAAAAGGAAAACTACAAGGAAAAGGAAAAAACGGGAGCTGGAAGCATGTAAATATAATAATAACCACTGCAGCCAAGAAGAGAGCCTGACGAGCCCAGCTGTAAGTAAGCTATTAAGACTCGACTGTACACCGTGTTCGTGTTTTCCTCCAAAAACAATAAGTTCTGTTGGAGCAGCCTTTCAACGCCTCTCTCTGTCTCTGCTAGCAAAGTTGACCCAGACAACAAAGTAAAGCTAGTTTTCGGCTACGAGCCGACACAGAACCCACCGTATTAGCCAGAGGTCCCTTTACTACGGTTCGGAGCCGCGGACCTTCAGTAACAGTAATAAATCACAGCAATAGTACATTCATGTAGTTGTAAACAGCATGATAATATATTAAGTAATCCAAAGTATTCAGAATACGTTACTCTCATTGAGTAACGTAACGGAATACGTTACAGAATACATTTTGGGGCATGTAATCTGTAATCTGTAATGGAATACATTTTAAAAGTAACCTTCCCAACACTGCTGGTGTGTAACAAGCAAGCAAATAATGAAGAAAACAGAGGTTTCTGATGGGAAACTGGTCTTGAAGTACACTGAGAGATGTGAGCTGTGCAGGAAGTGGAATTTTATCATGGTGGCATCGAGACAGCCACAATGATGGGGGGGGGGGACATTTTGGTCTTCCTCTGTCGGTGGCTCGGTGAGTTTTGGTCGAAGAGTGATGAAACCTGCAGTTTCACAATCTGTTAGATGTCGGCTTTCAGCGCTTGACGGTATGTCCGTGCCCTCAGGTGAACGATCCGTGCTTTGTGGAATTTCTTTTACCTGCTCTTTAATCATTTGTAGTTTTAGCTGTTAGTGGTTCTTGAAATTGTTTTGTGGTCTTATAGCTGAGTTTTGGACGTTTCTGTGGATACCACACAATTCTATGTTTTTACTAACAGATCTGGCGGTACATTACGTACGTACCATACTTTTCTTTCTTATTGTCATTTAAAATGTCGAGCTTTTAATAAATAACTATCTGACACCCAAAGTTTTAATCTGATGTAAAATGTATAGAAGTCCATTACTGTATATAGTAACTGTTAAGTCTAATATACCCTAGTAAGCTATAGTACTTTTTCCTTTGGGAACCATCTGTGCAGTCTGCAGTTCTGTTGAAGAAAGATGTTGAATCTATTTAATTATTCTTGAAAAATAATTTATTTCTGTGCATTTTTTTCACACTGCATCAAATTAAAGTTGATTATGTCGATTAAGCATCATGAGGTGGAGCGTGAGGGGTGGTTCCCTATTTTTTTTTGTTCTTGCTGGGAGTTGGAACCTTATTAGTTAGGTTGCTTAATATTTACGCTAAGTACTCTTTAAAATACCAGAATAGGAAGGATGGTGGTAACTATGAAATATATTTTTTACATACAGGTGTAACAGAATAGCTTTAGTGTTGTTGTTTTTTAAACTTGAGTATGAACTTATACAAAATGCAGAACAGTTTTATTGATTAAAAAACACTATATCAGATTCATATCGGTATCGGCAGATATCCAAATTTATGGTATCGGTATCGGACATAAAAAAGTGGTATCGTGCATCTCTAGTTGAGATCTAAGAAGTGATGGAGACAGGCTCAGTCACGCTCCTTACACACATTTAATATAGACCAATCAGGCATAGCATTAAGGCCTCTAACAGGCTTCATCATGGCATCTATATTAGTAGGTGGGATTCATTAGGGAGCAAGTGAGCATTTTGTCCTCAAAGTTGATGTATTATAAACAAAAAAAATGGGCAAGCGTAGAGATTTGAGCAAGTTTGACAAAAGGCCAAACTGTGATGTCTAGACCAGCGGCCCCCAACCTTTTTTGCGCCACAGACAATATTTTCACAGACCAGCCTTTAACGTGTCACAGATAAATACAACAAAATAAAATGATACGACCAAGACAAAAACTGTGGTGTTTTGTAAATATAATAATAAATGTGAATTCACTGTGTAATTGTGTAACTTTATTAGCAGCTTCCTTCTGAAATGCACCCACAACATTGAGAGTAACATCCTTCTCTCTACCCCTTAATGCTCTCTGGTTGCTATGGTAACATGTAAATATTTCTTTCAAAATAAGATACACAACTATAACACGGGAAAAGACCAGGGAAACCTGAATAAAAACCCTGAAAACCATAAATTTCACACCCGAGCCTCAACTCTCGCGGCCCGGTACCAATGGCCCAATGGAAATTGATGGCCCTATTTAAAGCCAGTCTCTACCAGATGCAGGAGAGGAGAGGTGAGCTGTGTCACCAGATCCATGGTCTGTTGAGTTTTGTTAATTGAGTTGATTTGGGGGGAAGTTTTGTTAAGTTACACATTAAATTAAGTCCACTGTAAATAAATTGCTCACCTCTGGAAATCTGAAATGTCTGCGCAGTCTGCTTCCCACCACCTTCCTTGACGTTCGAGTCTGACTACTTCACAAGGCCAAAGTTTAATAGTAAAAACACAAACTATGCGCTCAAGCGCATAAAACGATACATTTTATTGCAAGAGTGCTTGGTACTGTAAACTTTACACTCGTAACTCTAGAAGCTACCATCCAAATGCAAAGGCAGAGATGGGTTCAGTTCAGGGTTCAAGACAAAGTTTATAACTTTTCTATCGCATTTTCACGTCAAGAGAAATACACACGGGAAATTGGTTTCAAGACCTCTAAATGATCTGAAGCAGAGAATCAGCATCATAGAAAAACAGACAACACATGAACAGAAAAGACAAACTGATGTCAGTAACTGATGAGGGTTGGGATGTCATTGTATAATGTCATATTTTGGAGAATTCAGTGTTCTCGTGTGCATTGAAATGAAAACCTGCATTAGCCTGGATGTATTCCACCATAATCCTCAAACCCAGTGCTATAGTATGTGTTTAATACGGCATCCTAATATATGTATAGCAGCACATTTTGTGCTTTCCAGCTATATAAAGGGTGAGTTTTACAGCCTGTAAGAAAAGATTAAATGGTAAATGGCCTGCATTTATATAGCGCTTTACTAGTCCTTAAGGACCCCAAAGCGCTTTACACTACATTCAGTCATCCACCCAGTCACACACCCATTCACACACTGGTGATGGCAGCTACATTGTAGCCACAGCCGCCCTGGGGCGCACTGACAGAGGCGAGGCTGCCGGACACTGGCGCCACCGGGCCCTCTGACCATTAAGGAGCCTTCAATTAATTTATTAGATTCAAACTTGAGAGGCTACAATTATTACCAACAAATTGGTCCATGCTGAACCTGAAGTGTTAAAGTACAGCTGAGCCACTGCTGATACATTCAAACCACACATACTCAGATGACAGACTCCACGTGGTTAATTTAAAACACAAAAATGAGGCTTCTTTCGGAGTGCAAAACCATTCTTGTCCAGCTGCGTCCCATTTGGCGAGCTTAGCTTTATTTCCATCGATTGCAAGTCCACACCTATTGTGGCAGACTGCTCTGGGTCGAAAGTATCGTTTGTGAAACTCAGGAGCAGACTGGACTTTCCAGTTTTAGGGTTGTCAATATGTCTTCATCCATATTTGTTTTGAAGTTAGTTTAACTCTGAACTGAAAAAGCGTTTAGAGATATTTTTTACCTGTTTTAGGGCAACTCGCCACCCAAAGAGTGAGGCCTCTGCCCAAAGGCCTCCAAGGTCTCAATCCAGCTGAACATCTGTGCAATATGCTGGACAAACCAGTCTGATCTATGGAGGCCCCAATTCAATTCAATTCAGTTTTATTTATATAGCACCAAATCACAACAAAAGTCGCCTCAAGGCTCTTCATAGATACAGAGAAAAACCCAACAATCATATGACCCCCTATGAGCAAGCACTTTGGCGACAGTGGGAAGGAAAAACTCCCTTGTAACAGGAAGAAACCTCCGGCAGAACCAGGCTCAGGGAGGGGCGGGGCCATCTGCTGCGACCGGTTGGGGTGAGAGAAGGAAGACAGGATAAAGACATGCTGTGGAAGAGAGACAGAGATTAATAACAGATATGATTCAGTGCAGAGAGGTCTGTTAACACATAGTGAGTGAGAAAGGTGACTGGAAAGGAAAAACTCAATGCATCATGGGAATCCCCGGCAGCCTACATCTATTGCAGCATAACTAAGGGAGGATTCAGGGTCACCTGGTCCAGCCCTAACTATATGCTTTAGCAAAAAGGAAAGTTTGAAGCCTAATCTTGAAAGTAGAGATAGTGTCTGTCTCCTGAATCCAAACTGGAAGCTGGTTCCACAGAAGAGGGGCCTGAAAACTGAAGGCTCTGTCATATACTGGGTTGCCTGTGTCGAGCGGGTGGGCGTTAAGGCTTTACGCCACCATGACATGCTTTGCGGCAGGGCTGCCGATGTGCAGTTCTTCTCTTAGCTACCACACTTGTTGTTGTGCTGTTATAACCCATGCTGGACACATGTTCAATAAAGCAGCATCATAAGAAAGCTACCGAGTGGTCATTCTACATGAATCGGGGGCGATCGTGGCTCAAGAGTTGGGAGTTCGCCTTGTAATCGGAAGGTTGCCGGTTTGAGCCCCGGCTTGGACAGTCTCGGTCGTTGTGTCCTTGGGCAAGACACTTCACCTGTTGCCTACTGGTGGTGGTCAGAGGTCCCGGTGGCGCCAGTGTCCGGCAGCCTCGCCTCTGTCAGTGCGCCCCAGGGTGGCTGTGGTTACAACGTAGCTTGCCATCACACGTGTGTGAATGTGTGGATGACTGATTGTGTAAAGCGCTTTGGGGTTCTTAGGGACTAGTAAAAGCGCTATACAAATACAGGACATTTACCATTTACGTGGTGTCAGAAGTGACCCGGACCATCGCCGGAATAACGCCATAAGGGAGAAAACAACAGAATGGCTACGTTTAATCCCCCGACAAGCTTCCCCTTCGATAAGCCGACGGAATGGCCCGACTGGAAACAGCGTTTCGAGCGCTACAGGATCGCAACGAAACTCCACAAAGATGAAGGACAAGTACAGGTGAGCTGCCTAATCTACGCGATGGGAAATGAAGCAGAGAACATTTACATGCCACTCACCTTTGCCGCCGATGAAAGTCGTGACGACTTCGCCGTCGTAATGAGGAAGTTCGACGAGTATTTTTTCCCGCAGAGGAACATTATACATGAGAGAGCATGTTTTCATCAACGTGTCCAGCGGCCAGGCGAAACGGCGGAGAGTTTTATCCGAGCCCTGTATGACCTCTCAGAGCACTGTGAGTTTGGTGCATGTAAAGAGGAAAATATCCGCGATCGTATTGTGGTCGGGATACGAGACAAGGACCTCTCCCGCAGGCTACAGCTGATGAAGGACCTCACATTGGCGCAAACGATCCAGATCGTCAGACAGTCAGAGGAGGTCGCAGCGCAGGTCAGCTTGCAGGGAGATGCGGGAGGCTCAGTACAGGAGGTACGGGATAAACGGAAAAGCATGGACTGGAAATCACAACAACAGCAAGGCAGGCTACCCGCGGAAAAAAAATGGGCGGGGCGTGACAAGAAATGCGGTAAATGTGGGAAGACACAGCATGCCAGGGATGAAAGGTGCCCGGCAGCAAAATCTGTTTGCCATGGCTGCCGAAAAATTGGACACTGGGCCAGGGTGCGTCGTAACACCAGATCAGTGAATGAGGTTACAGAGACAGAGAAAAGCGAGCAGGCCTCATATTTTCTAGGCTCAGTGTGTAATGCAAAAGGAAATAGCGAAGCATGGACTGTGCAGTTACTGCTAGACTCTGCCCCAATAGAATTTAAGATTGACACAGGAGCAGATGTCACTATCATAAATGAAGACACGTTCCACACAGTTGCTCATAAGAGAACACTAGAGCCTTCTAATCTCCCTCTAGATAGCCCCAGAGGAGAGCTGTTATGTCTCGGCTACTTAAAGGCCACAATAAGTTATAAAGGCAAAGACTACCTATCCAAGGTGTATGTGGTTCGTGGACACAGAGTTAGCAACCTTCTCAGCCGCTCCTTGTCAGTGCAGATGAACCTGGTGAGAAGAATTGATGAAGCAACAATAACTGCCACCAGGAACCAACCACTTTACGGTGAACACGGAACACTAAAAACTGAGCCAGTCAAAATTCAGTTAAGGGATGATGCTGTGCCATACGCGGTGCATACGGCACGCCGTGTGCCTTTCCCCATGCTGTAGAAAGTGAAGGAGGAACAACAAAGAATGGAGAACCATGGTGTCATTGAGAGGGTGACCCAACCTACCGAATGGTGTGCCCCAATGGTGCCTGTCTTGAAGAAGAACACAGCAAGGGCCAGGATCTGCGTCGATCTGACAAAACTGAATAAGTCTGTCAAAAGAGAGCGCTACATCTTGCCTACCCCTGAGGAAACCATGTCCAGGTTGAGTGGGGCAACGGTCTTCTCCTCGCTGGATGCAGCCAGTGGATTTTGGCAGATCCCATTGCATCACGAGAGTTGCAAACTAACGACATTCATCACGCCATTTGGCAGGTATTGCTTTAAGAGGCTGCCCTTTGGGATAACAAGTGCACCAGAGATCTTTCAGCGAAAGATGTTGGAGACCTTAGAGGGGCTCGAAGGTGTGGAGGTCTTTATGGATGACATCCTGGTCTATGGGGCCACCATGGAACAACACGACACCCGACTTGAGAAGGTGCTGCAGCGCATTGAGTTAGCCGGATTGAAGCTCAACCGAGAGAAGTGCTCCTTCAGACAGAGCCAGCTTCGCTTCCTAGGGCACCTGATCGACTATTCTGGGGTCAGGCCAGACCCTGAGAAAGTGAACGCCATTCTTCAGCTGCCGTCACCAGAAAATGTGCAAGAGCTTAAACGGATCCTAGGAATGGTTAATTACCTGGGCAGATATATTCCTGCTCTTGCCACAGTATGCCAGCCATTGTATGAGTTGCTTAAAAGCAAAAACAGTTGGACCTGGGGCCACCCACAGCAGGCAGCCTTCGAGAACATTAAGAGTGCGCTTACATCAGCACCTGTTCTTGCCTTCTATGACGTCAACAGACTCACAGCCGTATCTGCCGACACCAGTAGCTACGGGCTTGGGGCTGTGCTGCTTCAGCTTCATGGTGCAGAGTGGAAACCTGTTGCCTACTGCTCTAGACGCCTCACGGAGGCTGAAACACGCTACGCACAAATCGAAAAGGAGTGTTTGGCAAGTGTTTGGGCCTGTGAGAAGTTTGATAAGTATCTGTGTGGCTTAGATCGCTTCAGGCTTGAGACCGACCATAGACCTTTGGTGCCCCTGGTCAATAGCCGGGACCTTGACAATGTTCCATTGAGGTGTCAACGCCTCCTGATGAGGCTCATGAGGTACAAGCCGGAGGCCGTCTATGTCCCTGGCAAAACACTTGTCATCGCCGATACGTTGTCACGGAGTCCACAGACTCGGGCTGAGGATGACACTAGCACTCACAGTGAAGTGGACTGCTACATAGCAAACGTGTTACAGGGCATTCCAGCGTCCCCAAGCCGAATGGAAAGCATTAAAGCAGCCACTGCAATGGATGTTGAACTACAGACTGTCATCACGTACATACGCAGGGGTTGGCCTGCATACGGAGCTAGTGTGGCATTGAACATTAAAGCGTACATGAAAGTGAAAAACGAGCTATCAGAGGCTGACGGCCTGGTTATACGAGGCTGCAGAATTGTCATTCCAAAGTCAGAGAGAACAGCCATCCTACACAAACTACATGAAGGGCACCAAGGCCTCACCAAGTGCAGGGATAGGGCTAATTCATCTGTGTGGTGGCCGGGGCTTTCCACTGAGCTAAAGAATGCAGTGCTGCAGTGCCACACATGTCTGGCACAGAGGCCAACACAGACAAGGGAGCCGCTCATCTCCACACCTTTGCCGGATCGTCCATGGCAAAGGATAGCCCTGGATCTCTGTGAACACAACCGGAATAATTACCTTGTTGTGTCGGACTACTACTCACGTTTTCTGGAAATACTGCACCTACCATCCACGACCAGTGGCCAAGTTGTTCAGAAACTGAAGTCGACCTTTGCTAGGTTTGGGATCCCTGACAAGGTGGTGAGTGACAATGGCCCTCAGTTCTCCAGCTCTGAGTTCCAGGCCTTCGCGAGAGAGATGGATTTCACCCACATAACGTCTAGTCCCCACCACCCACAGGGAAATGGTCACGCGGAGAGGGCAGTACAGACTGCAAAGAAAATCCTCCGGCACAATGACCCACTGATAGCACTAATGTGCTATAGGTCTACTCCCTGTACCACTACAGGCTTCAGCCCAGCGGAACTTATTATGGGGAGGAAGATCAGGACAACCCTGCCTACCTTGGAGAAGAATCTTCAACCTAAATGGCCCAACAAAAGAGAGGTCAAACAAAGGGATGCTGGTCAGAAGGCCAAGCAGGCGTTCTACTACGACCACCGCCATGGTACTAAGCCCCTACCTCCACTCCATCCAGGAGATGCTGTCCTAACTAAGCTGGACCAGGAGAAGGCTTGGGCAACACCGGCCATCATCTCCAAGGAGAGCGTCATTCCGAGGTCCTATCTTGTTGCCACACCCCAAGGTGCGGTGCTGCAACGGAACCGCCGCCATCTCCGACTCGAACCATCTCCACGAGCTATGCCGCAACCCCTTCCAACACCCACTGTGGACACTGAGGAGCTGCCATCTCAGTGTGCTGGTGCGTCCACTCCAGAGACCCCACCTTTGGCCCCTACTCTGGCCCCAACGCTTGCACCCACTCACGCCGATGTACCGGATCAGTTACGCACAAGATGCGGCCGGGTACGCAAGCCAGTCAAGAGGCTGGATCTGTAGACACTGGGATAATGGGAGAGAAGGAAGGACTGGGGAGTGGGAATGTTGTATTGTTGCTGTTTTGCACTTATGTTTTGAGCTGCAACCAATACTGCTGTTACCTGGTTGAGTTAATTACCTTAAAGGTTTACCATGTTTAATAAGTCCTGTTTTGTGGACACTGCCCTTCAGGCCGACAGTAAACCAATTGTGCCCGGTCCTTAAGAGAACCGCCCAGAGGCTATTATAGTGTCACGTGTTATCATTATGTCGTTGCTGTTCTATTTGGGCTTTGTTATTGGAAATAACATGAAAAGGGGGGAGATGTCATATACTGGGTTGCCTGTGTCGAGCGGGTGGGCGTTAAGGCTTTACGCCACCATGACATGCTTTGCGGCAGGGCTGCCGATGTGCAGTTCTTCTCTTAGCTACCACACTTGTTGTTGTGCTGTTATAACCCATGCTGGACACATGTTCAATAAAGCAGCATCATAAGAAAGCTACCGAGTGGTCATTCTACAGGCTCTCCCTCCCATTCTACTTTTAAATACTCTAGGAACAACAAGTAGGCCTGCAGAGCGGGAGCGAAGTGCTCTAATAGGGTGATATGGTACTACAAGGTCATTAAGATAAGATGGGGCCTGATTATTTAAGACCTTGTATGTGAGGAGCAGGATTTTGAATTCAATTCTGGATTTAACAGGAAGCCAATGAAGGGAAGCCAAAACAGGAGAAATATGCTCTCTCTTTCTAGTCCCTGTCAGTACTCTTGCTGCAGCATTTTGGATTAGCTGAAGGCTTTTCAGTGAGTTTTTTGGATATCCTGAAAATAATGAATTGCAGTAGTCCAGCCTGGAAGTAATAAATGCATGAACTAGTTTTTCAGCGTCACTCTGAGACAGGATATTTCTAATTTTAGAGATGTTGCGCAAATGGAAGAACGCAGTCTTACATATTTGTTTAATATGTGTGTTGAAGGACATATCCTGGTCAAAAATGACTCCAAGGTTCCTCACAGTGTTACTGGAGGCCAAGGTAATGCCATCCAGAGTAAGAATCTGGTTAGATACCATATTTCTAAGCTTTTCAGCGCCGAGTACAATGACCTCAGTTTTATCTGAGTTAAGAAGCAGAAAGTTAGTGGCCATCCAAGTCTTTATGTCTTTAAGACATTCCTGCAGTTTAACTAATTGGTGTGTGTTATCTGGCTTCATGGACAGATAGAGCTGGGTGTCATCTGCATAGCAGTGTAAATGTATGCTATGTCTTCTAATGATGCTGCCTAGGGGAAGCATGTATAATGTAAACAGAATTGGTCCTAGCACTGAACCCTGTGGAACTCCATAATTAACCTCAGTGTGTGAAGAGGACTCTCCATTTACATGCACAAACTGGAGTCTATTAGATAGATATGATACAAACCACTGCAGTGCAATACCTGTAATACCTACAGCATGTTCTAATCGCTCTAATAGGATATTATGGTCAACAGTATCGAATGCTGCACTAAGGTCTAGCAGGACCATCGCAACTTACTCGACTTATAGAATCTGTTGCTAAAATCTTGGTGGCAGATACCACAGCATATCTTCAAGGGTGTAATGGAGGCCATGTCTCGACAGGTTAGGGGTAACACAATATTAGGCAGGTCTGATTGCCATATTTGTGATACATGAAGGAAATAAAGACACTTAACAGGGTTAATTACAGCTTTTAATTATCCACTACTAAGCTTAGTAGTAAGCCTTACATGCAGCTTTTGCTCTGGATTAAAATGTTGTCGTCAGCTGAGCTCTTTTTTTTGGAACATCCAAAAGTACGATATGTCACGTCTTACAGTTTCAGTGTTACATATGTGGTGATAATGCAGCTAATCATTGTAACAGCATTAAAGGGAAATGTTTACTGAATTTAAACAGAGTTCTGTTAACTCATCATGGGGAGGAATAACGAGGTTGATCAGACGTGCAAGAATGTACGATAATGATATCTTTTCAATGCAATTCAATTTATTTACATAGCCCCAAATCACAACAACAGTTGCTTGAAGGTGCTTTGTATTAAAAGATCAAGACCCTACAATAACAGAGGAAACCCCCAACATCAGATGACCCCTATGAACAAGCACTTTGCTCAAATGGGAGGAAAAAACTACCTTTTAACAGGGAGAAACCTCCAGGTGAACCAGGCTCCGATAAGGGCGGGCCATCTGAGCGCCAACAGTTGGGGTGAGGGGAAGAAGACAAGACGAGGACAGGCTGTGGAAGAGAGCCAGAGAATAATCCGAGCTAAACAGAATGTGCAATTCCTGCTGCTGGACTCGGACTGTGGTTCTCTGTCCATGGCAGAGTTGTAGGTAAACAGGTTGTTGTTATAGAGTGAAAATAACTGTACCTAATAAAGTGCCAGACATTGTGACATTTATGTCTTTATGTTACCCATAATCAGTATTGGTCAAGTTACTTGAAAAAAGTAATCAGTAACTAATTACTGATTATTTTCCCTAAAAAGTAATCCTGCTACTTTACTGATTACTTATTTTCAAAAGTAATTAATTACTTAGTTACTTAGTTACTTTTTAAAAATGATTTACAACCTGAATAGGTGATAAAGTGATAGATCTTTCAGCCCAATTCTACTTTTTCTGCATAATCATCATACAAAATGTAATCAAATGGAAAAGTCTCTTTTTAAAACTTGTTTTATTAGTTTTAATCTTTTAACTTTATGCATCAAGCAAACATTAAATTATCTGCAACATTCTCTGACTGGAAGAAATTAGTTTAACATTTAAACCTATTTTCTGCACATTCCAGCACATAAAATAAAATATTTTTGTGTTTACACTCAGTCTTTCAAATAGATGCAAGTAAAACACAGCAGAAAATAAATAAAGTCAAAGACTAGCGGTCCTGTTGCTCTATTTTCACCTGTAAAGCAGGAGTGGGGTAGGCGGAGGTTTACCCTGGTGCAGGTGTGCAGCGGTCAGTGGAAGAATCCGCGAGTTTCTCTGTGAGTTTCCCATTACGTCGTAGCTACTCGGTGCTTGTTGGAAGTTTAGGGGTTTTTTCGCTGTAAAAAGAAGTTTTCTTCCCACGCACAACGGACACTAATGTTTTTGTCACTTTTTATGGAATCAAACTCAAAGTAAGGTCAGTGCTTCCACGCTTTAAACGCTGCACGCTCATACTCTCTCTGCACTCGATATATGATCCATTGTTGATCTGCACACAGCTGTTGTCACGAACGTCGCACTCGCTTACGTCACTGTCATGAGACGTTCTCGCAAAAAAATCACGGTTTTAGTAACGCAGTAACGCAGCGTTCCTACGGGAAAGTAACGTAATCTAATTACTGTTTTTGCAATAGTAATCCCTTACTTTACTCGTTACTTTAAAAGTAATCAGATTACAGTAACGCGTTACAAGTAACGCATTGCTGGCCATCTCTGTCCATAATGTAAGCTGTAAGAAAGCAAGAATGACAAAAAAAATCTCACGGTCCTCAAAATGGCGACATTCAGCAGACAAAAGTAACCTGTTCAGAACGACGATGCCACTGAGCCAGTAAGTGACACAACACGCACCGGCTTAGTGACTCAAGAAGAGCAGAGCCATCATGGAGCACAGACTTTAAACATGAAAATCAGTGTCAGAATTATGGTAAATAGTTCAACCTGCAAACTTTTTACATGTACAGTATGTTACTCATACTGTATGATCAAACTGAGAAACTTACTGTACGATGCTGAAACTGGCAGCCTGTAGTCTGATTGTTCAGCAAACAGCTTGTTGCTGTAGTGTGAAAACAGGCGTACCTAATAAAGTGGCAATGCAGTGTCACGGTACTTAAATTCCATTAAATTTTTTTTTTGCTGATTTTTGGTTTGGTATTGAAACCAATTAATGTCTAGAGAAACAGATCTTGTTATTCAGGATCCCTGCATGATAGTTACATCAGATACAACCCTTAAAAAAACCTTCTTGGTTAATTAGAACATCAGACAACTTATATATTACTTCATCTACTCTCCCTCTGCTTTGTGGTCTTGACCAGGCTCAGACTGGTGTATCTATGTATTTTTAATGCTCAACTCAGCTTTAAGGCTAAAAGAGGCCTAACCACACCCTGAAGGTATGTAAAGAAAATGTCAGTTTTCCACTCACCTGATTTCCGCTGTACATCTGATTATCCTCGTGTTTCTCTTTACTAATGGACTGATTTTTAATGAATTTTTAGCTATTTTTATGATTAACATCCCCCTCAACAGGCTGAAACCACAGTCAGAGAAAAAGATTCAGAAAAGGGAGAAACACAAAGTTTCAACCTTTATGTTACGGGTAAAAAATATCTAAAATAAGCATAGCTAACCACCAACCAAATGATTTTATTAACTAAAGATTCAGGTGGCTTTGCCATGCCTGTACTTTTAGATCTTACTGCTGCTTTTGACACAGCAGAACATCTTCTCATGTTGCACTTAAACCCTATGTGGGCATCAAAGGTATGGCCTTACAGTGGTCTAGGACCTGTTTATCTCAGAGAAGCGTCTCAAGCCACCTTGGTAGCTCTGTATCTGCCACTTTTTAAAAACGTGGCCAAGCCTACCACGTCTATGCGAATCACACCCAAATTTACATGCATATATAAAGAAACTACATCAGCTCCCCTAAACCATGACTAGAGTGTCTGAAGGATATTAATGTGTGGGTGGCCTTAAATTTTCATTTCAGTGAACGTAAGACTGAGGTGATTGTTTTCAGACCCAGTGGTGTATGTGCTGCTCCTCTCTTTGACCTGGTTTCAGAACAGAAAGTTTCCCTCTGCAGCCTCATGTTAAACCAACAGTGACCTCTGGACCAAACTGCACTGTGACTTTAAATAGATAAGTAGAGAAATTCTGTTATCAAAACAGAATCCTATGAATACCATTACTGGTATTATGGTATTACCATACCAATACTTCACTCCCTGGTTTAACTCTCACCTTAAAGCAGATGACTCGTAAGCTGGAGAGGAAATGGCGTGTCACAAATTTAGAGGATCATCATTTAGCCTGGAGAAATAGTTTGTTGCTTTATAAGAAAGCCCTCCACAAAGCCAGAACAGCTTACTACTCATCACTGATTGAAGAAAATAAGAACAACCCCAGGTTTCTCTTCAGCACTGTAGCCAGGCTGACAAAAAGTCAGAGCTCTGTTGAGCCAACCATCCCTTTAACGTTAACTAGTGATGACTTCATGAACTTCTTCACAAATACATTTTTAACCATTCAAAAAATCAAAAATGATCACCTCACAGAGGTAACATTGGCTACAGCTACTTTCAGTGCTACTGATGTTCATCAGGCTCAGGTGCACAGAGGGGCGGTGCCAGGGAGGTTGGAGGGTCGATGTGATGGTGCTGATGAGGATTTCTCTTTTTCAGTGATGTTGGAGACCAGAGAGTGCACAGCTGACTGGATATTAGAGTCTTTTTCTCCAACTGATCTTTTTAAGTTAACTTCAGTCACATTCAGTCTTAAATATGATCAACATATCTCTAACAATCAGCTACCACAGGCCTTCAAGCTGGCTGTAGTTGAGCCACACTGTTAAAAACCATCTTTAAAAAACAGCTGACTGGAAAGTTGCTGCTGTGTGTTGAGCCAGGAGAAAAATATAACTGTGCAATAAATGCAAAACAAAACGGAAACACAGTGTGTTGGGTCCTTCACAGCTGTTGATGGTTTAGCTTTGATTCAAGAGTTCGATGCGTTTCTTACAGGTAATAAACTTTTAGTAAAGCACATTCAGATCCACTCCTGGAGCAGTGTGAATGAAACGGCACTACAACATTTGTACTGACTCAGCGCTACTTTGAATACATGCATTAGAAGACACAAGATTATGACTGCACATGTTACTTGTGCAAGTATTCAAAGTCAACTTCACTTCCAGTTTTGAAAGAGATGAATTGTCTGTTATGCATTTTCTCTCTGAAGAGAGGATTTTCTGTCCCTTTCTATTTTGAAAGTGTGCATGTGTTTAGCTCCTTGGGGTGCAGACATTATCGTCCTGAGGTTTCTTTCAGCAAAACAAGCAGCACCATCAGTAGCCATACTTCTCAAATGTCCGCCCGTCAACCCACTGCATTACTCTGTGATGTAAAGCCGCTTTCCATCGCCTGTTAACAAGCAAACCAATATTCACAAACAACTCTAATTTTTTCCTTTAAAAACATTCTAGGGAACATTTAGGGAACTTAGTGGATCCCTTGAATGGGTTTTTCTTTTCTTTATGCCACAGAAATACAAACTTATGCCAGGACAGTAATCAGAATACTGCTGAGAACCTTTTCAGGCCTGCACTGCAAATCTGTTCAAATTAGTTCACTTTAAACCAGTTTATTTATTTATTTATTTAAATCACAGAAATACTCATCAGAAGAAGATTTATAGAGCAAAACAAGTTTATTTAAAGAAAAAGGAAGATGATTCCCTAAGAACCAGAAACCAGCTGTTTAACAGGAATGATCAGGGCTGAAGTGCAAAAGACAAAAGAAAAGTATAAAGAGACGACAAATGGGAAGACACTCGTTTAAGGACATGCAGCAATGGTATATAAATGCACTGAGAGAGAAAGGAAGCGTATCATTATACTTTGGTGCATTTTGATGCTTTCTTATAAACAGTATTTTATTTTTATATTTAGTTTATTTTATTTCATAACTCAGTTGACCATAAATAACCCTGTGATGCTACATTGAATAAGTGATGTAGTAAATGGCAGTTAATCATGATGATAAACGGTTTATGATTTTAGTGGAATACTTGCTCACATCAGCAATGAAGGCAAATCTGGAAAAACAGGAGCATAAATCACATGTTTGTTTTCACTGACAACATTTAAAGGCCTCGCACCACCCACACAATCACACAATCACTCAATCAATCATCAATCAATCAATCAGTGTCTATACACTCCATAATGTTAAAATTGGAATGATAAGGTGGAGCCAAAGTCTAATTAGGAAAAACAATGCAAAGGTTTTTGTGACTTCCTGTATGTATAAACCCCAGTTTATATATATATATATATATATATATATATATATATATATATATATATATATATATATATATATATATATATATATATAAAGCCCAGTGTCCCTGCAGGCTTTAAAGAGAAGAGTTCATATTCTGCCATCTAGTGGCAGAAGCTCTGCAGACAGGTTAAGTGACAGAGATAGAGCCTGCATAGACGTGCAGTTTATGTCCTTATTAACTAGGCAACAAATAGACAGGAAACAGATGGTATTTGGATAAATGAGGATGTAATGTTGTTATTGTAATGATATTTAAAATTCAGCAATCACTGCCTCATAAAGGGAGCTTGATAACATTTCAGACTCCTCAGTCCTGTCTTCAGTGATGCTCAACAGCTTTGGGTTCCACAAAGTTTCTGAAAAACGTTGATGTTAAAAATGATTTATTTATCCATAATGATCAAAGTGTTTACCTTTCCAGTTTTTATATTATAGGCAAACCAGAGCAGGTGAAATGTTGCATAATCAGAAGTAAGAAGAGATTTCATTAAAAATACATTCTTGTTGCAAATGTCAAGCAGCAAGTTAAGAATATGAAAGAGAGAAGAGCTTCTACAGGAAAACCTTAAAATGCAGCAACTATTCAAACACAAACTAAAATCTTTACTGGATCTGCAGGGATCTTAAAAATGGTGTAAGACTGAGACTCTGCAGTGACATCAGTAACTTGGTCACTGAAGTCGAGGCTGAAACGGACATGAACACAATCTGCAGTCACAAAGAATAAATTTACAGGTTATGGAGGTTTTTCAGATCTGGGCCTCGGGTTTCATTTTAGTGAATGGTGATATTTACTCTGATTACAGTTTAACTTGTATGTAAATGCAACACGGAGCAGCGGAAGCACGGGCCAGAATGTGATAAGAGCGGAAAGAAGTCTGTGATTTTAGTGTAGAGTGACCCAGCCTCACAACTTTGCATGGATCGGACCAATGTGTAGACTTTACCCTATCCTCAAATAATGTGCGATTTGACAGTTTATGTAATGTAATTATGCAACACGTCATTAATATAATGTATACTGAGGCTACAGGTGTGAGCCGAGGTTTACCTGGATTATGATGCTCATGGTATTTATGATATTGTGTATATTACTGTGGAGGTAAGAAAAGAACGTTTTCTTTGAACTTGTTCCTGATTTTTGGTTTAAAAATGAAACGCAGTCTTAATGCACCGCGCTTTGCTGCATTTGTCCTTCACATCTCGTATTCATTCAGCAGCGACTGTGAACAAGGATGCACAACAATATTGGCGATTCATTTACACAACAGCTAAAAAAGTCTCCTGCAGTGTTTTTCTGTTCCTACACTGATCTCCTTGTACGTGCTGTTCCTAACATCATATGTTGCTCATAAAGAAAAACCTATATGACTGTATTTATAGTCTGCAGGACAGTCCGTATGTGACGGCGCATTCAGCTGATCTTTGACTCTGACATGGGCTCGGCGGGGGCCAGCGGCGAGCCATGATTCAGTTGGATGTTGTGCAGGGGTGTGTTGTGGTGTGTTTCTGGGAAAAGGGGTTATCTGCAGCTGATAAGAGCCTCGTTTAAAAGGCTGCGCAGGAAGAGGTCCACTTACTTCACCACCAGCTGGAGGGAGCCACAACACGCGAATCATGCTGCTGCTCATCGTATCCATGGTCAACGTGCTGTTTGGTGTTGGAGTGGTTTGCATGCCGCTGTCAGACAACGGGCCCCACGTCGCCCACGGCTGGGCCCAGGTGGTGCGGCTCAGGCACCTTTACGCCACCAGACCAGGAGTGCACCTGCTGATCAGCGAGGGTGGACAGATCCGTGGTTCTGCCGTCCAGACTCTGCACAGTAAGTGCAACACTTTGAAGTCAAACGGCTGCAAACTGCAGTATTTGTTGCTAACCGCAGTGAGCTTCACTGTGGGGAACATCTGCATTTTAGGCCTAATGGAGATTCGTCCAGTGGGTCCAGGCCGTGTTGTCATCAGAGGGGTAGCAACCGCAAGGTTTCTCTGCATAGAAGACGACGGCACACTGTACTCATCGGTGAGCAGAATAATAACACTAATAATACTAACAAAAGGAGAAGAATACATATTTTATTTATATCACTGATCAAAACCAGAGATACAAAATTCTTTCCAAACTCAAAAGCTGAGGTTCCCCTTTTTCTAATCTGCATGTTCTTACAGAAAGAGGAAGCTGTAAGTTGTTTATCACAGAAGAGTTCATGTCAAAAGTCACGTAGACATTTGCTTAGTTGAAAATAAAAGAGCACATTTCATGTAGCTGATCATATACACACAATTTTCCTTTGACACACATAAAAGACTAAAATACAACGTAGAAGGACAAAAATAACTATAGCATATCTGATTAATTGACACATGCAGTTCATTTAAAACATGACAAATGTCACACACTTGTGTGCAGATTGAGTGATGCTGATGTCAAACAGTAAAGCATACATGTGTAGTAAAAGTGACACATGCGATGTTTAAGCTCAGAGTGTAAACAAACAAACAAAATAGAAAAATGGCAACAAAAACAAATGAAAAAACGAATTATTACTAAATATTATTACTAATATCTGTCAGTTATTACATGTTTTTAGAGTTAAGAATACACAATTCAGTTACTGTTTCAGTTCCAAATAATAAAAGTTGTGAGGGGGGTGTTACATCTCACGATGGAGCCATGAGCAGCTTCTTCCTCACCTTTCAGCTCGTCCTAGAGCCCAAACACATTCAGAAAGCAGCTCCAAGCAAAAGTAAATATTCGTTTTGGAAATGTCTCTGAAATTCCAGCTCTGGAGAGTTTGTTCTGTATTACCAAGCAAACGACCCAACATGAAAGTAAGAATATGTAACCCCCCCCCACAGACCAAGTTTATATTCATGCTGCTTGTGTCCTTTCCTGTGAAACAACATTTTCACTCTGTGCAGTACGAGTTTAAGTGCACGCCATGAATCAGTAGCTTGTAGAACAGGGGTGGGCAACTCCAGGCCCCGAGGGTCGGTGTCCTGCAGGTTTTAGATCTCACCTTGGGTCAACACACCTGAATCACATGATTAGTTCGTTACCAGGCCTCTGGAGAACTTCAGGACACATTGAAGAGCTAATTTAGCCTTTAAATCAGCTGTGATGGTTCAAGGACATCTAAAACCTGCAGGGACACCGGCCCTCGGGGCCTGGAGTTGCCCACCCCTGTTGTAGAACCACCTTCAGCAGTAATGTTCATTAGGACTTTATTCCTTCACATTAATGATGTTGATGCAAGTCGCTGTGGTTCATTTGTTTATGCACAGCTCTCTTAAACGTGCACCAGCATGTTAGTTGGCTTGAGTTGGGCCACTGCAACATCTTAATCACTTTTTCAGCCATTCTGTTGTAAATGTGTTGCTATGATGGGATCATTGTTCTGCTGAACACATGGTTGGCTCAGTGACTGTAAGGTGCCCACATGATCAGCGCTTCACCACAGTGCTCACAGCTGCTTTGAGATGTTTGTGTTCATGTACTGTGCTTGGTTTCCTCGGTGCTGCACATCATGGCCCGACATCTCTACTTGATGTCTTCTTTTTAGAGAGAAGAAGCAACTGGTTCAGTCTTTTTCTAAATTTGCTGTGATGAATTTTAACGTTTAACAACGGAGGCCTATCGAGTTAGAGATGCAGGTTTATCTGAGCATTGCACAGTCTGACCTTGGGGCTCATTTACTGGATCATCCACACCTGGAGACTGAGACACGTTAGCACAGACCTGCAAACGGCCTAAAGTTCTGCTGTTGTGGAGCAGCTGGCTGCTACTTCTCCTCTTAACTCCTGTGGAAGCAGTACAGGTGCATTTAAGCTTTCACAGGATTACAATGCATGTTATATTCATGTACTGAAACAGCTGTAATAGTTACAACTGCAGTTGCATCTCATCCAGCAATTGCTAATAAACTTTAGCTCACACAGACAATCACAATGAAACCATGATGACCACAGGTCGTCTCAAACGGAGCCTGTGTCGTGTTTTCTTCATATGAGGAGACACACATGAAGTCAAACAGAGGCAAAATAAGCTTCTTCTTCATCTTTGTGTTATTTGTAAAATTGGAAAAAGTTTTAACTGATTAATCTGATTGATTAATAATTAATCTTTCTCCATTTCATCACCTGCACAGTTCGATTATTACTGGTTCAAACTTTATATTCTGATTCAGCACTTTTACTTCAATACTTTAGTTTCACTTGGTGTGAGCTGACATTTGAACTCTAAGTGGTGAACATAAAAAAGTTGATGTAAGTTTGAACTGCAAACGTCTTCAGAAAGGTTTCTGTAGACACGAGTGACGAGGCCTGCCGTGCTGCTGATATGTTGTTAATCGTCTCCATATTCACTGCAAGCAGCAGAGTCATTCATTCAAATAGTCGAGCGGTTCATCAACCTTTGTTCAGTGTGGTGCAGGGCAGTGTGTTTGCAAAGTGGGAAAAGCTGAATGAAAAGACCCAGCAGCACCAACAACAACCTTGGCCTCTGGCTCGGTATCTTTGGTCAAAGTAAACAGCCATCGAAGAACCTGCAGTGCCGTTTACGTGTTTGTGTGTGTGTGTGTGTGTGTGTTTTTGTTAATAGTCCCTGTTAACCCTTACCCCTCTGTGTACGACATGCATATAGGATCAGCAAACAAATGATTTTGAGTGGAAACAAACGCCAAAAAAACATATTTCTTTACTTATTTCAAATAAAGGATATAATAAAGTATACTGTAAATGTGGAGAGTGATACATGTGATACATGTGACGGTGATGTGAACTTTTCCAGCATGCCTACAGCAGAGAGGACTGCGTCTTCAGAGAGCAGATCCTGCCAGATGGGTACAACATCTATATCTCTGACAGACACGGAGTCCTGCTCAGTCTGGGAAACCACCGGCAAAGACTGCAGGGCTCAGACCGAGGAGATCCAGCCCTGGCCCAGTTCCTCCCCAGGATCAGCACTCTGAACCAAATCCCTTCCCCTGGGGCAAACATCGGTGACCACGTGACAGTAGCAAAAACAGAAGAAGCTGTGGACACAATAGATTCATTTGGAAAGTTCTCTCAGATCATTGACAGCCCCAGCTTCCATAAGAGATGAGCTGCAGCTCTAAGACACCTGCTAATGCCGGGGGGTGTCCGAGTGTTGTAAAACCAGGGGGCAGCATTCCTGCACCGGGACAGTACCTGCAGCTCTGTTAAGTCCAAAAGACTACAAGTGACCCAAAAGACTACAAGAGCAGATCCACCAGAGTGTAGTGTGTATGCTCTACAGGACACTGGTACGACAAGGTGAGGGTGCTCACTGATCACAGCAAACAAAAAGCAACAAACATGCAGGAAAAGGAATGAGTCAGCTGACTGAGGAGCGCCGTGAAGGCTGTAAAGAAAGAGTCCGACGTGTTCCTGAAATATGAAGCAGGATTTAGGCTTAGTGAGGTAACCTCTGGTTTAACCTTGAGTTTTACTGTCGATGAGGTGCTCCACTCTTCACATCGCCACAGTAAATCATGCTCCGGAGCAGAGAGTGTTCAAATCAACACATACAGAACCTCGGCGTGCAGGCAGTGAGACGGTTTCCAAGACTTTTCCTGAAAACCATCAATGGAATTTTTTTTAATTATTTCATTTCATTTTATCCTAATTTAATTTTTCCAGCTTTTTAGTTTTACAGACCAGTCAGAATGCTTAACGCTATAAACGAAACACACAACCTTTTTCATATTGCTGAGCCTGATGTTAGTCGTGGGGTAAGTCAGTCAGAGGAGGATATGTTGAAGTGGCCTCTGTAGGAAAGAGAGCGAGTGGTGACTGACTCTCTTTGTGAACTGAAGGTGTAGAATAAGATGAGCACACAGCATGGAGGAGGCAGGACCTGTTTGGACTTCATGTTTCCACACTGAGCTCTAATGTCTGCAGAACGACTGCAGTATAAAGTGTAGTTTGTACTGTAAAACTACAGCCAATGCTTTAGTTTAAATATCAGTGTCATTCCTGTTTAATCATCGTACCTTCATATTTACTCAGTATGTCCTGTTTCCTGTTACATGTGAGGATGTAGGAGTGGCTCATCCAGGGGTTTGCAGCTGAAGCTCGATACTGTTCACCAGTGTGTCACACACACTTTCATCAGTGTGACAGGATGTGTGTGTGACAGATTATAAAGTGCTGTGAGAGCTCCATAAGAATCAGCATTTTGTCCATGATAGATCATATATCCAACGAGGTGCTATATCAACCTCTGTGAATGGGATTTATATATGAACTAATTTAATATGATGAACCATTTCATGCTTGGTCACTGTGTAGTTTTGTTTCTCTTACATATATTTTAATTTTTTTAATATAAATAATCACTTGCACAACACACAAAGCATATCAAAGAAGCACGAGCAGTGTATGATCCCTTTTCAGGTGGCTATAAATAAACAATTGCTTAAATACCTGGTGCTATATCCAGCTGTTAAAGTTCATTACAGACCAACGGTGCTTTTACTTTGAAACTTCTTAAACGAGCTGTTTTAAATTGTCCATGGTTTATTTGAAGAATTTCAGTGAGCTCATCATGGTGCAGAAAAACATTTTAATAAATATGAGGAGGTTAATAAATGAAAGTCTAAACATACGCAGCTTAAATCTAAATTGGATGCAGGTATTGTGCTGTGGGGGTAAAGATTTTCTTCTGTCCTTGTGGTAGTGAGACAGAAAGAGATGTTAGAGAAAGTGTTCACCTGCACTCAGCACAGTCACGATCCAGGAATTATCCACAGTCACAGCTCTGGACGACCTCTGCTTCAGAAAGAGCATCATTGTTGTCCTCACATTCAGCTCCAGCACTTTGCCTGGACTACAGGTGCTGATGGCCAAACGAAGCTTGTGTTGAAATACACTTCATTTCAACACAGTCCTCTCTGGTGACATCTGGTGGTGAAAATATGAAAAGCAGCTTGAATCTACAAAATAAACGGACTGTTTCATTGTGACTCTGCAGACTGGAGTTCTGTCTGATATTGTGCCGCCGTTGTGTTGCTGTGAACGTGTATTTTTGTGGTAAAAAATTGTTGTGTTTATTTGTTTAATAAATAATTTTCATCAGTAAACTTATTTAAGCTTGTACCATGGTGTGGTCGCGACTTCTTGATGTTGGTAAATACAATAAATGAAAAATAGATATAATAATGTACAACACATTATGGAGTATACTTCTGCTGTGAGGTCCTGCCTCCATGTACCTGGACAGGTATGTTTATAAATTATATTTATAGTTTTCTGTATTTTTGACCAATGGGTAGAATTGATTGGGAACTGGAAAGAGAAATGCTTATGAACTTGTGATTATTAGTAAAAATAAAATATTTTATATTAAATTGAAGTCAAATGTCAGTCTTTCTAAAGTTATTTATTGATATTAATATTAACAAATGCAGATTTTTGTTTTAAGACATTTTACGTTTTTCACATTTTCAGATAAAAGAAACAAACACAAACCTGGCAAACACACCTGACTGTACAAAAATCAACTCCAAATACATAATCATATTAATACCATATGACAGAACCTCCTCTCGTCCTCACTGCCTCCATTTCTCTCAGTAGAAGTGCTTTGCTGTCTGTCACCATCATAAACTCCACATGAACGATCCGCTTCCTTATAAACCACTGAATGAAGCAGCAAAGCTTCATTGATCACGCAGCTCTGGCCAAACGAGTGAAGCCTCCTCACAGTCTGAAGCAGTGGTTTTTCTGACGCATGCGCCGGAGCGCCAGCTTCAAGCAGCCATCTTGATTTACAGCAGGACTGTCAGTGTCGTTGCTCAAGCTTCAGTCTTGAGGGTAATGTGCAGGAAAAGTATTCCCGGCTTCATGAGCCTTCCAAGACAAATAGCTGCCATTTGTCTTTCACATAAATCCCAACGAGGAAGAAAAATAAACATTTTCATTTGACAAAGTTAAAATAAAACAATAACGAGAGCTGCTGCACCGTCAGTCAGTGACAGGACACCACGTCTATCCTCCAGAAAACCCAGGAAAATTCATATTCCAGTTCAACTTTTCCTTTTTCCTTCCTCTGGAGGAGCAAAAAGGGGCCACACATGAGACATCGATGGACAGCCCAGGATGTCCTCTGTGTAGCACGATTTAAGTCAAATGTCCATCACAGAGACATAAATGAAAAGGCTGGTTTTGGGAGGATATCAATGTGAAAAACAAAAACATAACCTCGATGACGTGTCAAAGCCTTTTGTTTGTGTATTGGTATAAAGTATTTTGTACATTAAGCCTGAAGTCAGCGTTGCTCTGAAACAAGCTGCCCTCAGTCTGAACACAACGCTGTTATCAAAAGTTATTAAGTAAAGTTATTTCTCTGTGTGCACATCCATCTGTTCCTCGCCTCCTTCAAACATGTCAAATAAACAATTAATCTGACAACAAATATACGTAATACTAAATAACAGGTCCCAGATCAGTCAGACAGCAATCACACGTCATCTACACACTGCAAACGCAAAACAATAAAGAAGAAAAAGTTTAATGAAATAATTATTATATTATACATTCATTTACTGAATAACCAACATTGTTCAGTGATGGACATCAATCAGGGGCCACTTGCAGCCTGCATACTGACGTGAAGACATATAAAGCAATATGACCCTTGTGTTAGGTAGGATTGTTGTTGAGTGCAAAGTTAAAATAAGTTCTTTAAAAAGCCAAAAATGATTTCATGTGAAGGCGACATGAGCAGAGCGCACAAACATGCTGAGGCTGTGTTAGTTCAAACACTCATGTCTGCATTTTGATTGTGTTACATACGAACAGAACGACAGACGTGCTGCCACGTGTCTGCACAGACAGGACCGATGTGTTTGTTTGGTCGTTCAATGAAACTTCAGTTAGTTAAGAGTGAGGAAAAAAAGGTTTGCACTCACGTTTGCAGGGAAAAAATGGCACAAAATGTTCTGATATATTTGTGGGTCTTTTCTTATTTGTTTGTTTGTTTTTGTACTGCCTGAACACTGACGTGGCTCCAATGAGATGACGTCCCAGCAGCTCCTTTCAGTTTGAAACCCCTGACAGTTCAAATTAGCAGTAAAACGTTTACTACGTTGATTTGTTTTCTTTTGTAAAACTAAATAATTCAAAGTGAAGGAACGCTATAAATAAAAGCTCGATGAGGTAATCATCTACCACTGCTACAGTTTGTTTGCTTTACAATGAACTCACAGTGTCCCAGACACTTTGCATTTCAGACGCCCTGATTAAAAGTGGCTCTGTACAACTTTTGCTATTTACAACAGAAACTTTCTCTACTTCAGTTAGTGTTTTGCTGCCTTTTCCCCCGTTCCAAATCATGTAGAATATTAAGAAAGCAGCTGCAGACGTTTGTTATTTCAGTATTTTGTGAAACCTTCAGAAAAACTGTTGTCATTGTTCCTTGCACAAGTTACAGACAAACCGTGTACATGCTGGAAACTGTTCGCCAAAGCGTTTCAGCTGCTAAATGTTCCCTTTCTGTCCACACAAAGTCCTTGTATTGAACTGAGGAGCGTATTTCTAAAGATCCCATATTCACAAAGTTTCATGGTACAATCACTTAATCCTGGTGACAAAATTCTGAGACAATTCTTAAATTATGTTTTCAAAGTTTTCCCCCTCAAACGCTGCCAAAGGTTTAAAAAGAAAACGTTTGAAATGGAGACAACGTGTAGTGTAATCGGAGCAGTTAATTCATTTTTATTTTGAGCTTAGAAGATGTTTTGTCACAGAACACTGGACCAGACCAGGTCATCTTAGGAATTTTGAGTCATTTTCTCCAGAAAGAGACGAGTCAGACAATCATAGAAATGCTGCCATTACCAAACATGGCTTACAACTAATTTGCATCTGCAATCTCTCGGGAGGCTAAATTATCTTGTCATCACGTACAGTCTATTTTTCTTTGGGCAATATCCCACAGATGTTGGAAAATTTCTTCTCATGTGGAGCTGATGATAATAACATGCAGCTGTCCCAGCAGCATGTGTGTTCAGCAGAAGAGTTCGGGTGCTGAACTGAGCTGCCTGCAGGCGAGACTCTCGACCTTTCCCCAGCTGAGAACATCTGCAGCATCATGAAAATCATCAGACAACAACGGGACAACAATCATCTCCTCCTCCAGACCTTACCGACCGATATTAAAGAACAGGATGCTGCACAGTGGGAAACGTATCCATGGCACAAATCTTTTGAGAGATGTTGCTGCCATATTTTTCTTGAAATAGAAAACGTTTAAACTGGGAACTATGTTCGTTTGTGAATTAAATAACTTAAGATAACCTCTTCCTATTTACTTTCAAATAGACCTGCCAATTGTTGAGTGGATCGAATGAACACGACATGACAGAACACACACAGACTGAGTTATTAGTAATTGTTCATTTTGGATTTAATGCTGGCAAAGATGCTGTCTTTATTAGTTTTTTCAAAAACAACAGTCTGAAAAAAACTTCAGGAACTCCAGAAAACACGTCCTCGGCCGTGTCCCAATTCAGGGTCTGCAGCCTTAAAGGCCGCATTTTAAGGCCGATTACATCACAGCGACGCGACGAAGGCTGTCCCAATTCAAAGGCTGCTCGAAATGCGGCCCTCAAATGCGTCCTTCATTTCCCTGAATTTTAAGGACGTGGCGGTGTAGACTTCGTGGCCCAACATATCCCAGAATGCATAGCGCGGCGGTGGGTGTGGATAATTTTGCCGAAAAAAAACGATGAGGGGTGCCCGAAGAGTAAACTTTAAGTAAGTACTGAACATGACGTCACTTATTTATGTGCAAATGTTTAATAACGAAGAACATTAAAACATTCCTGTTGGCCACATGTCGGCAAAGTCATGTGACATTAGTGACGTTTGTACTAACTTGGTTTTAAAGCCTTTACTTTAAAATATACGCCGTTCAATAGCTGAGCTTAATCAGAGAATGATCAAAGCTCATGTAGAAACAAACAGATGAACAAAAGACTTTCTCCTTCATTTCTGTCAAACAAAGCTGTATGAAACGTTTCCAGCTGTTAGTATCATAGTTGCTAGGCAACCTGGGCAGCGCGACGGAGGCTAGACCGTCCCATTTCACAAGCCTCGCACTTCCGGCCTTAGCGGTCTTTGAGTACGCGGCCCTTGAGGATCGTTGAGGCTGCAGACCCTGAATTGGGACACAGCCCTTGAGTCTCCCTGACACAGAATTGACCCGGATACTTTCTTTCTTTTGTGATGCTCAGTTTGAACAAGTCTACATGCAGTTGCTACCACATGATTAGCTGTTAGCTCTCAGTTGAACAAGTGTTCCTATTAAAGTGGCTGGTGCCTGTAGATTAATGGTGCTGTACAGGTGTGTAAATACTCATGACAGAGATGATAAACACGCTACAGTCTCGCCTCCTCTTTGTGCCCTGCAGGATGTAACATCTGTGTTTCCCACAATTTCACTTTTTCTTTGGTGCAACTAGAGAACGTTTTTTCATTATTAGTGAATTCAGGCCCAGAAAAGACAACATGTTTGTAAACAACACTTCAGGTCATTTGTTGCCCTTATTTTTTATTTAAATTTGCATAAAAAACAAACACTAAATATTTATGATTTCTTTTGACAGTTTTAATTAAATAGGTTTTACATTTATTCCAAACCATTGCACTTTAAAACATTGTTTTCTTGATAAAAGCTTATTTCACCAACACATGTTCCCTGTGTAATTTCAAAATATTAGTTGAAACAGTTCAGTGAAAAACTCTGACGTGTGATCGTTTTGAGGATTCTTGTCCAGTTTTTAAAATCTTTAAAATTTTATGCAAATGTTCCATAAAAGGAACATTTGCAATTTCTTACAGTGTGATTTGACGTCCTTTGATACTAGAAACAAACAAGTTTATAAAAAGACTTTAAAGAGACAAGACTGAGACAGAATACAACATAATTCAGATTTCAGACACCAGCTACGGTGAAACTGGCACATTCAGTTGGCTTGATTAAGATACTCATGTTGTTGTAAACTCCCTCAGGTCTCTCTGTGTCCACAGTGAATCTAAACTTTGCACAGACCCAGTCTGAACTGACTCGAGCCTCAGGTGTGGTTCAGGTAAGATCGGGTCCAACAGCAGCATCGGCTGACAGCTGAGCCTCCAGTGTCAGATCCACGGAGCCACTGATCACCTGCTAGTGAAGAAAGGCTGAGATGCTCGCTGGACATCAGCAGCTGAAGCGCTTTTGTTCTTTGAAACCTGAGAGAAGAGAAGATCCGTCCCTTTAGGTACAGGACTTGACCTCCTCGTGTTAATGGAGGCTGAGGAGTGACTGCGACAGATTTCCTAACAAGCTGTATCCAGATGAAGGCACTGCAGTCTTGGTTGTGAGGTCCGATGTCTTTATCGTACTTTCCGGTAGTAAACAAAGGCTACCACCAACACTACTGATGCTACCAAGGCTGCTGTCCTCCATCGAGAGAAACCACGGATCACGCCCTCCTGAAGATCAACAGATCGATATTAGGAGCTGTGGATGTACCCGAGGCGTCCAAACAGAAGACCGTAGTTTTATGAACGTCTGATCACTTACCCAGCCCCCTTGTGCCACAAGCCAGCTGTAGACCTGCTCCCTGATGACCTGGAGGACCCAGCTGATGATCATTTGGATGTTCTCTAAGTGATTGGCGGAAATAGCCTTTAAAGGAGAAACAGATATGGAACAAAGTCATTAACATCAGTCGTAGGAACCTGCTGTCACATGTGCATGAGACCCTCCTGCAGGCATTGTTAGCCCTTTATGCACACTTACTATAACTCTGTACTTCTTTAATTAATGTGAGGATTTTGACATGAACATACTGGAGCCTCAGTGCGGTAACGTTACTCACAGTGCAGAGATGTTGAGCCCAGTGGCTGCAACACGTTTGTGCCACAGCAATTGCGGTCACCCACTATGTTTGTACGTTTGGTGGGTGTGACAAAAAGACACGCTGGGGACTTCCTGTCCTATATCCAGCATGAAGAGACAGACTCTGACAGGCAGGGGTCAGAATAATTTACCTTGTGTATAAGTTTACAGGCCAGATGGAAGAGAGCCACTATTCGACCCCAGTTGATGCCGTCAGCAAAGATGTTTCTTGCAACTGTCATGAAGACATCTTGAGCGCAGTTCCCCTGAACCTGGTTTATCAGTCTGATGGGAGGAAACGGACACAGTCAAATATGAGAATGATTTAATTTGACTTTACTGACCCAAATTCTTCTTGCGAGTACTGTTCATAGTTAAGATATGCTCAGCAGTTTAATTGTCATTCAAGTGCCACACAAACAACCTGAGTTTCCACAAAAGCTTTGAAAATCACTGCTGACCACCAGCGCTCCCCCTCAGCCTGCTGGCATCATTGTGAAAACCTCAGGTGACATCTTTCTCTTTAATGTGTCCACAGGATTTTCAGAAGACATGACCTCTGACCCCGAGGTTGAGGTCACTGAGATCTGAACTCGACAGAGATTTTTAGTAGCTGCACCCATTAGATTAATGGCAAAATTCTTAAGTTATCACATTCACAAACGTGAGCACGCGCGCTGTCCGTTCACCCAGCACGGTGACCACAATCAGCCTTTTACAGCTGAGGAGTTAAAGCAGGGGTGGGAACTCCAGGCCTCGAGGGCCGGTGTCCTGCAGGTTTTAGATCTCACCCTGGGTCATCACACCTGAATAAAATGATTAGCTCATTACCAGGCCTCTGGAGAACTTCAAAACATGTTGAGGAGGTCGTTTAAATCAGCTGTGTTGGATCAAGGACACGTCTAAAACCTGCAGGACACCGGCCCTCGAGGCCCGGAGTCCGACACCCCTGGGTTAAAGAAAGTGACTCAATATTTTATTCACTGCTAGCAGCAGTAGGTGGAGCCAATTCTCCACTCAGCACCACTGTGCTACGAGAGCATCATGGAAAGAGCCACGGTCAAAGCTCAAGAAACTACACGTTCCAGTTTGTTTTTCCCAGATTTTCATCGTTACACTGGAAGCATAGAGTGAACTTTAACTGACACGAGCTACGACATCGCTCCGGGATATTAGGAGAGATGGGTGATGAAATCTGCATTTTAGTGTCACCAGTCACAGTCAAAAGTTTGCCTTATATTTACATAATATGTAAAAGATTGCTTTAAGCACACTGAACTTTGAAAAGATTCAAAGAAAGTGTAAATCTGCCAACAGTGTCAGCATGATGTGGAACGAGCTTATCAATTAATTGGTATTGAAAGAATCTGCTGAAACAGCTGCAGTCACCTCTGGAGCTCGGCGTTGCGATTTAAACTGTCGGCTATCTTGCGCAGATGTTCTACCACTTCTTTGATTTGTGGATCCTGTTGTTCATCTGACCTTCCTCCCAACTCCTCAGAAGTCACGTGTCGACTGGGCTCCTCTGCGTTTATATGTGCAATCACATACCTGTAGACAAAAACACAAAGATTCTCCTCAGTAAACTTCAAACAACACCAAATCACAGCAGCGGTCACCTCAAGGCGCTTTATTGTAGGTTAAAGACCCTGCAATAACACAGAAAAAACAGGAAACCCCACAATCAGAAGATCCACTATGAGCAAAAAAAAAAAAAAAATCCCTTTTAACATGGAGAACCTCCGGCAGAACCAGGCTCAGGGAGGGGCAGCCATCTATTAGGGGGCTGCATCACAGGAAGTAGAGCAGGTCATTTACTAATCAGATGGTTGGTGGTTCAATCCCTGGCTGTTCCACTCTGATACAAATATCCTTGGGCAAGACACCCAACCCCAAGTTGTTGTTAGAAAGCACGTCAGCATTATAAAAAGTGCTTGTATGAATCACTGAGTGCTCAGGTGGAAAAGAAAAGCCAATTCATTTGTCATTTACCATCTGCTGTGACCAGCTGGACATGCAGATCTATATAGAGAAAGTACCATGATCATTTTTTTTAAGTTTTGTCTGCAAAATAAACGACAAGCTCGATGTAAAACCTATGATCAGTGTTGTGATTTTAGTTCAGACCAAACAACCTCTGCTGTCAGCCCAGTACTCTACAGTCTATTCACACGTACAGTGCACATCCTGAAAAGGTCATGCTGATTGGAGCAGGCAAAGACGCACAGACTTCAAAGGAGTATAACAGGAATGACTGCTCGCCCACTGGGTCCCTGCTGTCTTGCAACCTAATAGACTCCAATTTGTGCATGTAAATGGAGAGTCCTCTTCACACACTGAGGTTAATTATGGAGTTCCACAGGGTTCAGTGCTAGGACCAATTCTGTTTACATTATACATGCTTCCCCTAGGCAGCATCATTAGAAGACATAGCATACATTTACACTGCTATGCAGATGACACCCAGCTCTATCTGTCCATGAAGCCAGATAACACACACCAATTAGTTAAACTGCAGGAATGTCTTAAAGACATAAAGACTTGGATGGCCGCTAACTTTCTGCATCTTAATTCAGATCAAACTGAGGTTATTGTACTCGGCCCTGAAAAGCTTAGAAATATGGTATCTAACCAGTTGCTTATTCTGGGCTCCAGTAACACTGTAAGGAATCTTGGAGTGGTTTTTGACCAGCACATGTCCTTCAATGCACATATTTTAAGAAGTACGAAGAACTGCTTTCTTCTATTCATGCAAGATTTGTTTTACATGGGTTCTCTCCAGGTACGCCGGCTTCCTCCCACAGTCCAAAGACATGCAGTTAATGGGATTGGGTTAATTCAGGGGTAGGGAACTCCAGGCCTCGAAAGCCGGTGTCCTGCAGGTTTTAGATGGGTCCTTGATCCAACACAGCTGATTTAAATGGATAAATTACCTCCTCAAACTGTCTTGAAGTTCTCCAGAGGCCTGGTAATGAACTAATCATTTTATTCAGGTGTGTTGACCCAGGGTGAGATCTAAAACCTGCAGGACACCGGCTCTCGAGGCCTGGAGTTGCCCACCCCTGGGTTAATTGGTAATTCTAAATTGCCCATAGATGTAAATGTGAGTGTAAATGGTTGTCTCTCTCTATGCATTAGTGTTAGACAGACTGGCGACCTGTCCAGTGTGTACCCTGCCTCTCATCTTATGGTAGCTGGGATAGGCTCCAGTGGGGCTGGGCCATATCGTACCATTCACGGTAACACCGGTGTAATGTTGGGCAACGATAAGAAAATAAAATATAGCGATAGAATATGGGTAAAACACGCATGCGCAGTGCCTTTGTTTACATACACACATGGCGGCGACGCAGAATGAGAAGAGTGAAAGTGGATCGTTGAATGAAACGATGAACCTGAACTGGTTTGTAAAAATGCTGCAGCTTCACTGGTGTGGAACTGGTTTAGCTTTCGTCCGTCAGATACACAACAAAGCACTATTTTTGGTAGCGCATGCTAGCGGGCCGTCGTTATTACCGTGTTGTTTGGAAAATACGGCACACTTAAAATCAATCGTTTGATTCTTCTGAAAGTCGACAGAGCCCCTTATAATCCCGTGTGCCTTATGTATGAACTCTGGTTGTGTTTACTGACCTCGAGACGATTTTATGTACACGGCGCTCGAAAATCTGTCAAATGTTTCAGTAAGACTTTGCTAAGCTACGAAGCCACACTGCTTGATGGATTGTTGGAGCATTACGGCTATCGTAGGCGGAGCCTCGCGGAGTGATACGTACTGTGCTTCAACATAATATTACCGTATTGTGTGTGTATAACCTCTTTTTAAGTTTTGTGGATATTATACATGGTTATGCTGAGGATGTGTCGGCCAGTTTACACTGGAAATGCCTTTTGGTTAAACTGTCAGACAGAAATTTGCATTTGCACTGTTACATTTTTATATAACTTTAATGCAGATAAAAAACAGCTGCTTGTTTAAGTGAAAATACATTGATGGGTTTTTTGCACTAATAAAGTTGTGGAGTTGTAAAGTATTTTGTCTCGTGTCAATTATATCGTCAGTTATATCGTTATCACAAATTTTCAAATGTATATGGTGATAAATATTTTTGGTCATATGGCCCTGCTCTAGGCTCCAGTCCCCTGCAACCCTGACAACGATAAGCCATCTCCGGCGACTTCCACAGTGCCTGACCTGTCTTCCACTCCCATCACCCCCAGCTGTTTGCCGGAGAAGGCTGCCCCTCCCTGAGCCTTAATCTGCCAGAGGTTTCTTCATGGTTAAAAAGGCCGTTTTACCTTCCCACTGTCACCAAACCACTAGTTCACAGGTGGTTATCTCTGTGTTGTTGTAGAGTCTTTACCTTACAATATAAAGCACCTCGAGGCAACTGTTGTGATTTGGCACTATATAAAGACATTGAATTAAAGTGAATTGCAATAGAGTTAATGGATGGAGACTTAAGACTACATCTTTCACCATCTACATCTGTGACTGCAGCCATTCCCCTTCTGCCTGTGAAGAGTACTCATGGATACTGATCTATGGAGATGTCAGTTTGCTTAATAGCTATCCTGAAACTGAGCTCATGGCCCACTGTTAGTCAGCCGTGCTCGTTTCAGCCATTGTTCAGATGCACTGTTTATCACGTTGGGGAAACCTGCAGTCAGCTGAGAATGAACATTTCACCTGGAAGAGTGATGAAATGCTTCTCCCACTGAAAACATCCAGATGAACAGAATCAACTTTCTGTATCCATCCTCAGTTTAAGATGTAGAGACTTTTTATGGTCATGGCCGTACCCACCAGCAATGTTGAGACTCACCCTCTAAAGACAACCGCACCTTCTTCGAGGATGGGATCATCAATGACATCTGGAAGAGCAAGCAGATAATTAATAGACTATTTACTAGGGGTGGGGGAAAATGGATACTGTGTAGCATGGTGATATTTTGTTTGCTAATAATGTATGGATACAGGGACAGCAGAAATCGATACTTTGTTCCAAAAAGGTTTTTGTGCTCTGACTTCAGAGCATGTTGATCCTTTTTCTGAGCAAGAATCCTGACATTCCTTCACTGTCCAAATGTGTTTAACTTGTTTTTGGCAGCAATAAACATGACAGTTTACTTATTTTAATTTAAGACATGTTTTATTTTAATTAAGTTTAAAACTTTTTTATTTAATGTAAAATTATATTTTGTTTTAATTTACTTTCAAATTCTTCAGTTGCTGAAGGGGCTGCATAGTTTTCATAAACTGCATAGTTCAGAATAGCTATAATTGTACCAGATGGTTGATTCAGTTAAGTTGGACTAGACTGTAATACAAACCGTTCAGTTTGTCAACAATCAAACTGAAATGAGAGAAAGACTGAGTGTGAGACTTTGATATTAGAGAAAATGAATATTGATAAAGTTTACCTTTATGTACAGAATCTGAATATCGCAAAATATTTTAAAAAATTGCAATAATATCGTATCGTGCGTTAAGTATTGTCATAATATCGTATCGTGGGATGTGTGGTGATTCCCACCTCTACTGTTTACTCATATTTTTATTCAAGGTGGGGGGAGGGGCATAAAACAAAACCTTTACAATCAGTAGTAAAGCAATGCCAACAGTACAAAACACATTGAAGTTTTAAAAACTGACAACCAACTTATGTCATCATTACTTGACAAAGGTTGAATCAAAGAACATGGTGGTTTCTTTCTTAGGTACTTGAGCTTGCTTTCACTTTTGCCGAGATTGTAATGTGTGGTGTGAAACAGCTGTTTGCGACAAAGCAAATTCTGGTTAAAGCAGATATAAAGAAGATATTATTGACGTTGACTCCACCAGCCCACAGTCTCTAACAGTCGCATTATCAGTTAACTACATTAAAGTCAGGCTGTTAAACTTGTCTTCGTGTGACGTCACGACGACGGCGACGTCATGAGTGGCCATAATTATCAGGTGTAGCATAGTCCAGGCTTCCTGGTGAAACTAGCAGGTCGACAGCGGCCTGTTGAGGCTGTAAAGCACACGCTGTGTCGGGGTAAGTCCCGCAGGGAGTCGGTACAGCCGGTGTCCTCCGGGCTGAGCTGATCCACACTCGGGTTTAGTGACGGCAGCCCAGGTGGTCTCCAACACACCGGCCCCTCTAACTACTAAAAGTAGTTAGAAGCAATCCTTTCATTCTAACTTTTTATTCCGGTTCGGACTCGTTTTACTTTTGCCTCCGTTTAGCTTTTAACTTCACGGGCTGAACCAGAAATGTCTCCACTTACCGTCTCCACCCGCGGCGCCCCTCGGCTCCCGCTCCGGATTCTCCCCCGCTCGGCCGTCAGCCATGGAGCCAAACCTCGTGTCCGCGCGGAGATGGACGAGATTTGAGATATTCGAAAGTTCAACGCTAACTCGACCTCGAACAACCAAGAGAAGTCACGGTTACCCAGTCTGTGGAAACCCGTCTTTCAACAGAAGAACACGGAAGTGATACGGAAGTATCGTAGCGACGGGACCAGCAGTCCGTAGACACGCCTCACAGAAATCCCACAGGTGGAGAAAATCGCCCAGAAACCTGCCCACAGAGTATTTATCTGCTTTACTTTGTGTTCTTCCACAGTTCAGATACTCTGTACGAACCATCATTGTCAAAGCAGGACACTTGCCCCAAGGCCCGCTTGGAGATTATGTTAGTGATGGCGTTTGTTTTTACTGCCGCGGTCAAGTGAGCCGTTTGTGCGCCGCTTCTTCTCCACCCTATAAATTTTCTTGCGCTTCAACACCAGCCTTTACGTCAGCGCGTGTTCTCGTTCGATCCTGATCGCGCGCGCGCACAAAAATGCACGCTCACACGCCAGCGCACGCGTTGCACTGGGACAGCCTGGTTGCATCATATTCAAAGTCATTAAAAATCACTCCTGATAGTTGACGTGAAACTTTGAACACACTCGACCTCTGGTCCACCTGCTATACCGCTGGGCCAACTTTAATCTCTTTGGCTGCAATATTTCACCAAATTAAAGGACAGTTGTGCTCAAGTTCAATACAGTTAATGCAAAATAATCACATGATGTTCAAAAATTCATTACAAATCACCCTTGATAGTTGACATTAAACTTTCAACAGATCTTTTCTCTTATCTGGGCCAAGCGTCGTCTCAAACTGCTTTCATGCTCCCAAGAAATCAAAGGACAAGTCTCCTGAAATTCAAAAGCTTCAAAGGAATGTGATGATGTCCTGTGAGAAATCTATTAAAATCATCTGTGATAGCTGAATCTCTCAACAGATTCCTTTTCTTGGACACCCACAGTAGTTTCATCAGTTTTTCATGCACAGTTTCATCTCAATCCACTGCATAATTCTGGGGAAATTAAAGGTCTTATATGGTCAAATTCAACCTGCTCAATCGATTATAACATAGACAATATAAACATATTTAAAATTAAAGGAATTTGAAATGTACATTGTGCCTGGTTTAAGTGTCTGGAAGAGAGTCCTGTCTCAGTCACTTATAGATGATGTGAGAGGGCGGGTGTGTGTTAGGGCCCGGATGGCTTGGAGATAGAAGCTCCTCTTGAGTCTCTCTGTCCTTGCCCAGATGATAAGGAACCTTCTACCAGATTGCAGAAGTTGGAACAGTTTGTTGCCAGGATGGGACGGGTCCTTCAGTATCTGCTCTGGTCCGGCATCTCCTGGTGTAGGTGTCCTGAAGCGGGGGGAGAGCAGTCCTGCAGCAGCGTTCTGCTGTACGGATCACTCTCTGGAGAGCTTTTTGGTCCTTCACACAGCTGTTCCCAAACCAGGATGTGATGTTCTGTGTGAGGATGCTCTCCACAGCGCCTGTATAGAAAATCCTGAGGATCTTTGGAGACCCTGAACTTCCTCAGTTGTCGTAGGTGATACAGGCGCTGCCTAGCCTCTTTGGTCTGGACCTGAATGTGGGCAGACCATGTCAGGTCTGAGGAGATGTGGACACCGAGATACTTGAAGGACTGCACCCTCTCCACTGGAGCTCCATTGATGATAATGGGCTTGTAGTCTCTGTGGAAAGACAGGAAAGTGGTGTTGAGTACCCCAGCATAATATGGATTGGCTGTCTGTTTAGAGAGTCCAAATCTCTGATTGGTCTTAGCCGGCAAACAGTGCAGAGCTTAGATTAAGCCGACGTATGAGAGGACTCGCCCAGTTTAACCCTTCCCTGCCTCAAAAGCTCTCTAGGGCTGCCCTCTGATACAAACTGGAATGTAGGTAGTTTTGCAGGCCCAGCATCTTCCCTGTAGCTCAGTGCACTTGGTAACTGTAGATTATTTGGTTAAATGATCACTCTGCACCATTTGTCTGATATGAGCTACCGTACCTGTGTTGGCTAATCCAGCACGTGGGGGGTTACGTTTTTGGTATTGGCCATTATGTGTACATGTGCTTGGATGGATTAAAGTTCAAAGTGGAATAATATCTGGAGCTGTCACTGAATCATACCACCTCATGAGACTGCTACAGTAACTGGGCTCATTTTGGGGCGATCGTGGCTCAAGAGTTGGGAGTTCACCTTGTAATCGGAAGGTTGCCGGTCCAAGCCCCGGCTTGGACAGTCTCGGTCGTTGTGTCCTTGGGCAAGACACTTCACCCGTTGCCTACTGGTGGTGGTCAGAGGGCCTGGTGGCGCCAGTGTCCGGCAGCCTCGCCTCTGTCAGTGCGCCCCAGGGTGGCTGTGGCTACAATGTAGCTTGCCATCACCAGTGTGTGAATGTGTGTGTGAATGGGTGGATGACTGGATATGTAAAGCGCTTTGGGGTCCTTAGGGACTAGTAAAGCGCTATATAAATACAGGCCATTTACCATTTACCATTTTAGTGGCTTGGAAAACAGCCCTAAGGGTCTGTTAGTTTTAACAGGCCAGAGTAACCTGTAAGAGGTATTTGTACTATTGAGAATTAATAGCGTTTCGAGTTTTGTGGGTTCATAATTTACTTTGGTTTTATGTAGTTATTCACGTTCTACTTCTGCAGTGTTTCATCATTTGAATATAATGTTTTCCAGCACATCTGACAGATGCTTTTTAATACATTTGTAACACGGTGTTATCACATTCCTTTAAAGTTTTGTAAATTTGAGCAGAATTGTCCTTTAATTTCTTGCGAGTATGAAAGTAGTTTGAGATGAAACTTGGCCCAGACACAGAGTCGGTGGGCCAGAGGAGCAATGTGTTAAAAGTATGACCTCAACTATCAAGGATGATGTTTAATGAATATTTGAATACAATGCTATTGTTTTGCATGGACTGTATCAAAAAGTTGATTCAGTTCATCTGGACGCAGTGTTTTCAAAACTCATCCAAGTGACTTCTTCAGACTGAAGTAACAAAGTGTTTCTCCCACTGAAGACGCTGCGTCCAGATGAACAGAATCAACTTTTTGGGATCTCCCTGCCTGGATGATTGAGCATGCATCAAGGCATAATGTCACAGTGTAAAACTTTGTAAATTAAAGCTTCGCAAAATAAGAAAAACTTGAGCTGAAATCATTTATAATTATCATTTGGCAAATTTATGCTGTGTGGATCAAATATATTTGACCCACAGAATATATTTAAAAAGGGTTAAAGACTATACCTTCTCAGATAGCATTGTGTTATTTACATGTAATTCAATATCTTAATATGTATTTAATTCTATTTCTGAGCAGTTTGATATAAAACCCTAGCTTATAACTAAAAACAAAAGAGTTGTTCATTCAACAGGGCACAATGCTTTCAGGCAAGTTAACAGACAGTTAAACACAAAACTGTGCACTTGTCCATCTTTGTGAGTCTAAAAACGTCACCTGGGTCCATGTTCGGCTGGATTATTCTGTGAAGGTCTGTCAGACCGTGGAGCTGCAGGTGAGAAGTAAATGCAGGACTCTTATAATGAACAGTGAATTTATTTACAAAGTGCACGATGAATAACTCTTTACAAGTCCCAGGCACTCTTATAATGTAAGACAGACCCACGGGCAGGACAAACCGCGAGAATCGCCAACCCGGGTTAATCCAAAACACTCAGGCCCAGGACAGCAGCCTAAAAACCTGGAAAAGACAATAATAGTAACATTTTTAGTATTTTGTTACAATAATAGTAACAAATCACATGACTACTACATTCATGTAGTTGTAAAGAGCATGATAATATATTAATCCAATATAGTAATATAGTAATCCAAAGTATTCAGAATACGTTACTCTCTGAGTAACGTAACGGAATACGTTACAGAATGTATTTTGGGGCATGTAATCTGTAATCTGTAGTGGAATACATTTTAAAAGTAACCTTCCCAACACTGTCTGCAAGCTCCACATGATGGCGATGTTGAAACGTTTGCTAGCGCTCATATTTATTCAGAGGGCTGGAACAGCGAGTCAGTGAGTAACGTGCAGTTGTGTAATGAAGTGTTTTGATGAGCCCTCACTCATCACCACACCCACCACGACCGTGTATTACAAAACTAAAACCAGTCAGTCAGGTTTTTAACAGCCAAATCCGAGTGAATGGCCTGAATGAAACAGTGTGTGTCCTGAGGAGCTGGTAGTTTCCCATTCTATAATGGAAAACTACCAGTATGGGGCGATCGTGGCTCAAGAGTTGGGAGTTTGTCTTGTAATCAGAAGGTTGCTGGTTCGAGCCCCGGCTCTCTGTCCTGGTCGTTGTGTCCTTGGGCAAGACACTTCACCTACCGCCTACTGGTGTTGGCTAGAAGGGCCGATGGCGTGATATGGCAGCCTCGCCTCTGTCAGTCTGCCCCAGGGCAGCTGTGGCTACAACTGTAGCTGCCTCCACCAGTGTGTGAATGTGAGAGTGAATGGGTGGATGACTGGGTGTGTAAAGCGCTTTGGGGTCCCTAGGGGGGGCTAGTAAAAGCGCTATACAAATACAGACCATTTACCATTTATATAAGCTATTAGAGTCACAGTAAAAAAAAAAAAAAACTTGCAAGACAAAACAGGCCCCTGTAAATGTGACAACAGTTCATGTGTGAGCCTACTGCAAACACAAAAGTCCTCTTTTCAAAACATTCTGCACTAAAAAGACGGGAAAAAGACTCAGAGGGACAGAACAAATGTAATGAGTAAAGGTGTGTATATATGAACGAGGTATTGGAACCACATCAAGCTGAAAAGATAGAAGTAGAAACAGTTCCTTTTTTCTATTTAGACAATAGATCTGGAGTTTAATGAATAGAGTTGATTACATGACTAAAAGTACTAAATGTTTAGCTTCATTTGACATTTCAAACTTAAAACTCTAATCTGGGCACTCTAATGTTTCTCTTCAGTAGTCTTTCAGCTGTGAGCATATGCATACATCTAGAATTTGTGAAAAGATCTGCCTACTGTCAGTAATGAAAATGTACAAAGTAGTCACACAGAAAGCAGTCGTTATATTCGTGTGCACTCTTGTAGACATCAGAGTTAATATTTTCCAGAAACTTAACCATGGCTATATTTTCTAAGATGATGATTGGTATTGGCCAGATTTAGCTCTGAGCTATGGGCAATAACTCTTGATGTAGCTGATGTATGTCCTGTATGGCATATCAACAAAGTGACATTTACATTTGTTTGTAAACTTCAGCACTATGCATCAAATTCAATTTTATGTATATTATTCCCCCCAAAAATCATGCTTACTCTAGTGCTGCACTAAATGTTTAACCTTAACATTGAACCGTTTAACATTTGACCTTATTGCCCTAAAAGTTCAAATGTAGTGCAACTTAGGATAATGCTACAAAAGCACACAAACCACAAGAGCTGGGCTGTGTCCCAGCGACCGCATGCTTCGGAGTACGCACTAACGTGTACTACGTACGCGTTAGTGAGAGGCTTGTGAAATGGGACGGTCTAGCCTTCGTTGCGCTGCTCAGGTTGCCTAGCAACCATGATACTAACCGCGAGAAACGTTTCATACAGCTTTGTTTGACAGAAATGAAGGAGAAAAAATGTTTTGTTGGTCATTAATTTTTTATGACATCACTTTGATTAGTTGAGTATCTGAGGCTGAGACCACAGGACTGTAAAACATGATTGTTGGGCTTCATTTCTGTACTGAACAGTCATTTAAGATTAGCTAGTAAATAACAATTAGCTCATGTTGTTCATGAGACTAAAATCATCTCACTGTGGTAATGTAAATATAATATGGACAATATCATATTTATTGTCAGATTATTATGATATATATACAGGGTGGGCCATTTCTATGGATACACCGTAATAACATGGGAATGGTTGGTGATATTAAAGTCCTGTTTGTGGCACATTAGTATATGTGAGGGGGCAAACTCCTCAAGATGGGTGGTGACCATGGTGGACATTTAGAAGTCGGCTGTCTTGGATACAACTTTTGTTTTTTCAATAGGAAGAGGGCCATGTGACACATCAAACTTATTGGTAATGTCACAAGAAAAACAATGGTGTGCTTGGTTTCAACGTAACTTTATTCTTTCATGAGTTATTTACAAGTTTCTCTTTGTTCACAGCCATTGACATGTCGAAGATATTACAGATCGAAGATATTTGAACTTTACACAGCTACATTCTCACCTGAAAATATCTTAAAAGTTTATTTTGTGACCCAGAAAAAGTAATACGTTTTTTAGCCGCGTTCCTCCGTCATTGCCACGCTTACAAGTACACAGGCTCCGACAACCGTGGCCGACAAATGCGATCCTCCTTTTCCCCAGACTACCTTTTCTGGGTCACAAAATAACCATTTAAGATATTTTCAGGCAAGAATGTAGCTGTGTAATGCTCAAATATCTACTTAATTTCTCAAAATATCACATATTTGCAAAAGGTTTTCGGAGAGCTCTGTTATCCACCAGCGCGATAGCTGACCGGGAGGTCAAGGCTCGATAGAGTCTGCAGCTAACTCCTGGCGTATTGTTTTTAACCCCCTGCGGTCTTTTGCTACTCAGGTTAAACATGATATATATAATTAGTTAGTTAGTTAGTTAGTTAGTTAGTCACGACCCCACACCCCACCCTTAACGGCTGCACCTCCTGAAGAATTTTGTCTGGGCTCTTATCTCACTTTTTTATTTCAAACAATCAACAGAAAACTTTACAGACATAGTTTTATGTAAGGTTTTTAAGGCTGTGTTAATTTTTAAGTAACATGAGCCCAGCGGCAGCAGCAACGCTAGGCTAACACTAACTAGCTAGCAAGATTATAATCCTGGTGCTAAACTAAGAGAAGCCACAAAATCAGTTTGAATAAGAGTAAACATTTACTCACCAAGTCAGTGTATCAGGTAAAGATCCACAGCAATGACAATAATATCTTGAGCTGAAGCTTCTCCAGGTTTGCTCAACATATTCCAGAAAAAATGCACCATGAACATGCGGACTGATCCGAGAGGGAGGAGGACGGTAGTCACGTGGCATTTTCAAAACACATCTTTCATCCTTCCGCTTCCTTCAGCATTCAATACAATCCACCCCTCACAACTCATCAGGAAACTGACAGACCTGGGCATCAGTCCCCTCATCTGCAAATGGTTACTGGGCTTCCTGACCAACCGCCCCCAACATGTCCGGCTGGATAACCGCTGCTCATCTACAATCACGATGAACACCGGTGTACCACAAGGCTGTGTGATGAGCCCTTTCCTCTACTCCCTCTTCACCCACGACTGCAGACCTGCTGATGGTTCCAACACCATCATTAAGTTTGCAGATGACACCACGGTGATTGGCCTCATCAGTGATGAGGCCGCCTACAGGGAGGAGGTGGATCGTCTGGCTGAGTGGTGCGACAGAAACAACCTGCTGCTTAACACCGACCAACTGCTCCAAGCTGGTCAAGAAGGCTCACCAGCGCCTCTTATTCTTGAGGACTCTGAGGAAGAACCACCTGTCCTCAGACATCCTGGTGAACTTCTATCGCTGCTGCATCGAGAGCATCCTGACCAACTGTATAACAGTCTGGTACGGGAACTGCTCTGCCTCGGACCGGAAGGCGTTGCAGAGGGTCGTGAAAACTGCCCAGCGCATCGCCGGAGCACCACTTCCTGCCATAGAGGACATCTACAGGAAGCGGTGTCTGAAAAGGGCTGGGAAAATCATCAAAGACCCCAGTCACCCATCATATGGACGCTTCACCCTCCTGCCCTCTGGGAGGCGATACAGGAGCCTCTGGACTAAGACCACCAGGTACCAGAACAGCTTCTTCCCCACAGCTGTCAGACTCCTGAACTCTGCCTCCTGACATCTGACTCACATTAAACTCATGGACTGAACATACACACACCCACAACTAGGGATGGGTATCGTTTAGGTTTTATCCGATACCCATACCAAACCGGTACTTTTGAAACGGTGCCGGTGCTTAAACGGTGCTCAAACCGGTGCTTAAAGAATGGAGAACACAAAATTGGTCCAAAAACCTCTCATGTTCAGCTGTTTTTTTGTAAAAAGATAACAATGTTAGCCTTTTCTGCAGCTATGGGGCATATATGGTATCACTCTTGGCTGGAAGCAGCTTAAACAATGGAAAAAACACAAACTTTGTCCAAAAACAGCCACATGTAGCTATGATGGTGTTTGCTAGTTCACCTTACATGCATTAATGTAATAACGTGGTTAGCCTACTCAACGTAAATTACACACGAACAACATGAAGCTACTCACGCAGAGAAGAACGGCTGCTGCTGCATCATCATCCTCATCATTTCTGCTGCACTGGCAGGGCTAGGGGCCAGGACTCTCCTCTTCGGGTTTTTGGGGGATGTTGCTAACTCCGGGTCCGATAACAGGCAACCCACCCGCAGTAGATGTGCTCGGTGTGAGGTCTCGCAGCAAGCTATCAAATACGGCGCATTTCTCGGCTTTAAAAAAACGCTATGCGTCGCCAGGTGTTTCATCAGATTTGAGGTGTTACCTCCTTTGACAGCATCACAGTATCAGCTTAAAGCACTTGTTGCAGCTGCTGAGTTTGCATCTTTTGCTGTGAAGTACAGCCAGACTTTGACCGCTTCGCCTTGGGCATTTTTAATCTGTAGCTCTGCTCTAAAAGAACGTACGTACCTGGACCCGCCTACTATCCTCGGAAACGTAAAATGATTGGCTAGAATCTAAAGTGTGTGACATCTCAGCGGAATAAAGCACCGAAATGTGCGCTGCTTTTCAGTCTGGTTACTACCGTTTATGTCAGAACCAGTATATACATACCGGTACCCATCCCTACCCACAACCACCTACACACACACAATGGACAACCGTACCCTCAAACACACAATAATAACATGGACTGAACCACCACTCACAACCACCAGCACTTTATAGCCTCTGTAGAAATTATCCACATATCTCACTTATCTTAACTGCACTACTGTATAGTTCTGTGTAAATAATCATTCTGTACATACGATAATTTTTAATCGTACAACAGTTTATAACTTGCGTAGTTCACATTTCTGTATAACTGTATATCTCAGATTTCTGTATAGTTTTTCATATTTATATCCTGTTCATAGCCTGTTCTTAGCTTGTACTCACTACAGCCTGTACATACTTATAGTTATAGAATATTCATAACATACTTCATACCGTGTACATTATAACATACCATAATAGACCCATTTCTGTAACATACTTACATATCTATATTATTGCTAATATATATTGTAATATATCTATATCACTAAAGCACTTCTGGATGGATGCAAACTGCATTTCGTTGCCCTGTACCTGTGCATGTGCAATGACAATAAAGTTGAATTCTATTCTATTCTATTCAAAGTAATTTGTTTGCAACCTCTCAGAACCACCATATTACAGAGAAAATGTTTTCTACATTTTCTGCAGGATTAATTATGCTTTACTTTGTCAACTGAAAATCCTAAAGAACTGAGTGTACAGCACTACCAATAAAAAAGCCCCTCTAATGGAGCAGATCATAGGCCACAGTCTGGATATAAGATTTGGTCTTAAACTTAGTGTCTTCAGAATAATGTTTTTCTAATGTTTTATATGTTATTTCAGCTATACTTGCAATACTCCAACACTAAAAACTGACCGAAGTAACACGAAGCACAAAGTGACTCAACGGGATCGTTGCTAGTTTCTGTTACACTGCCTGCTATCCCCCTGAGAGCTAACAGAGCTGTTTGTGCTTATCATTGTTGATCAAACAGCTTTTAAATGTGCTCATTTCACTTTCACTGTGCATTACTCTGAGTCAGTAATAAAATCACAGTAACAAGTTCCAATATCATATTAAGAAATGAATGAAAGTTAATGCTCTCCAATAAAAACAGCTTGTTTTGTTTGTTAGATTGAAAGGCACACACTTAGGCCTGTATGACAGTGTGTGGATGAGACGAGCTGTAGAAAAGCACTATACGATTTTACCATTTACACACACAGACACACAAACCTACATACTGAATGTTTGCAAGTTGTACCCCAGCACTACTGACTGCCTCTATCTGCATAAGACTGTGAGAAAATATCCCAACATCAGCGTGTGCTGTGAACGGGTTTGAACTAACAGGTCATTTCAGCCGTGTCATGACAGGAAGTGTGTCTGTGTGTTTGTATGTGTGTGTGTGTGAGAGTGACAGAGTGAGGGGGGAGAGAGAAAGAAATAGAGAGTGTGTTTGGAGGAGTCTGGTGCTATTTTTGCAGAGGATGATGGTGTGAGGAGGGCTTCTTGACCTTAGTCCTGTTCACACTGATGCTGAATATGGCAGCAAAGAATTAATATAAGTTGTGACTGCATGTTATTGCAAAAAGAAAAATGCAAGATCAAGACACAAAGAAGACAAAAATTTAAGCTAGATGTCAGATACACTGACATCACACATCTCTGACAAGCATCTCGTAACTTAAATAAATCCTGTAGGGAACGACCACTAATACAGGGGAAGTGTCCGAAGTCAAACTCTTCTTTTGTGTGTTTAGTTCCACACAGTGTGATTACAGTCAGAGAGGAAATGGTACAGTTCTAATATCAACTAGTGCGTGCCACATGTTATCTGCAGAGTCAGTGTTGTCTGATGTCGGTGTCAAACAAAAGGAAGCCTGGAGTTGTCCGTCCGTGTGTTTTCCACAGCAGGAAGAACACATACAGCATGGACATACATGTAACAGCCTCCCTCTCTCTTTGTCTTTAAAATGCAAACATTTTTGTATGATAAAAATAAATAATCACAAGTATGCTCTGCCTACAATGTCGAAAAACTGCATCATTTTCTTTAGACATTTTAATCACTGTAGATCACATCCATGTGTCTTTGTGGCAGACCACACTACTTTAGTGAACACCAGTTATCCACAACAATAAAATTACCTGCCTAATATCTTATTTGTTTCCTCGTGCTATTAAATTATATCTGACCTGCAGAGACATGGACTTACATGAACTCTTGAATTAATCCTGTGGTATCAGGGAACCAAGATGTTTAGCAGCAGGTCCTTAAAATCTTACAATTAAATATTTAACATGAATGCACATTTCACAGATGCTCAGTCCAGTTGAGATACCTTAACTTCTTTCTCATTCTTCTCAAATCATTTAACAATTTTGGTCCATTTCCTTCTATAAGATGCCGGTGGTTAGTCGTGAGATAGGAGGTAGGTCATCGACTGATTGGAAATATTAGGTTCAAAGCCAAAAGTATCCTTGGCATGCAGACTGGATACTGAAACCTCATGCATGCTCCTCTGCATCAGTTATGAACCAAGAGTAGCTCCCTATGGGTAACTGAAGTGTGGGGGTTGGATAAAAACGTAGAGATATATTGCTATAGAAAAGAAACACTTAGAAAACATATCAGATCAGTTGGAATAACAATGCTGGATATTAGGGGTGCAACGATACACAAAATTCACGGTTCGGTTCGGTTCGATACTTTGGTGTCACGGTTCGATATTTTTTCGATACAAAAAAATGTTCATGCCTTTTTATTAATTTGTCATTTATTAAATTTTCACGGCACATTCTGCACCACCTCTCTGTGCATTCATTGAAGCCAGCTCACCTCCTGCAACCACTTTTCCGAGAATACGTGCTTCTTTTGTGGTTCGGACTCCTGACATTTCTTTGGAGGTGGAGGAACACCAAAGTAATTGCTTAAAGGAGCTTCTTCGACATCTTTAAGAGTTCTAAACAAATGTCTGTCTTCCTCCTGAAAATCTTATGTATGCAAACACGCGTTGCAACTTCTTATCTTGTGCACGTTTTTTATTTTGACAGCGAATGCGCACCTGCGGACCACTTATGTGTAGACCTGGTTATTTAGCTCGTCATATTGCAGCCACAGAAATTCTTTTGTCCATGAAACCATAAAGCTGCACTTTCTTTTTGCCTTATAGTCTGATTTGTCATAACTTTTCCGTTTTGTGGTAAGCTTTTCTTTGGCTGTCACTTCTTCACCCTGACCTGTCTTATTTGGCTCAGCAGAACTAAAATATATATCCTGCTGCTTTTACACATGCACTCACATAACGCTCAGCGATTCTCTGCGCGATCAACCTCTCACATGTTTAAGCTGCGGGAGATTTCACTTGTCATGTTTGCATTGTAAGCTAACGATTGATAAGACGATGTCAGAGGAATTGGTGCGCAAATTATCATCACTCACCAATCAGTGCTGTCGCTCTCTATACACAGTTCGCCCGATTGCAAAGTGAAAGCAAAAAACAAGCGCAAATTCAAACGCGATTTCAATATATCACATATTGACAGTGGCTCACCGATGCCAATGACATAATTACCCAGCTACATTTCCGAAAGAATGCAAAAGCATTGACATATATTTTTCCTTCCTACGATAGGCCGACGGGCAGGGCAGGGCAGCCCGACTGGAAAAATCGCTAGCGATTTTGCGAGCCCTGTATCTGATTGAGGAATCACTCATCTTTGGAAAAGAGAGTTTATTACAGAGAAATGTCTCTTTCCAAAATAAAAGCTATACTATACGCTTCTTCTGGGCTATATTCTCAGCAGCATATTAAACATATCAGGTCCCCATAAGGAGAATCACGTGCTAACGGCTGTCTAAATGACTCGGTAAAGTTTGTAGCATGCGTGCTTGTTGTTTTTGTCTGCTTCCACTTGTCTTTGCACTAGGATGCTATCGGGTAAATGTGCAGTCATATTCGTTGTCTTCCCACTAGTGCTGTCAGCCTTAATCTGAAATGAGGTTAACGCCACAACATGGCAAATCTCCGTTAACGAGCTACCGCGGATCGCCCCATGTGTGGGGCTGGACAGCGTCAACACATTAACGAGCTAACTGCGCTAACACGCTAGTTCCCACTCATGTAATTGAGCATTGCGTGGCACATCTGACATACTGTTTTACTTTAGTCCATGACTCGCTTACCTTCAGGGTCATACGTCACATGAAGACCAAAATAGTTCCAAACGCCAGATCTGAATGAGGGTGGGGGAGGTTCAATTTGCCATGTTGCAATGAGCTTAACTTCTGTCTAGCTAGCTTGCCCTGCGCTCAGTGGATCTGTGTTCGACTACTCCGCCTAGGCTGCACTGTCGAGCGCAGATCCACTGAGCGCTCAACACAGACAGCATCGTCAGAAGGAAAGTTGATAAAATAAATTAAAAATGTTGTATCGTTCGATACATATGCGTACCGAACCGAAAGCACTGTATCGAACGGTTCAATATCGATACGAGTATCGTTGCACCCCTACTGGATATCTATGCTGATGTGGACTGGGCAATGTGTTAGGAAGGAGAGAATCCCACATTGTTTGATTGAAATGAAAATGATCAACCCACAGAGGCTGAATTCAAAGACACCCTGAAAATCAAAGTGAGAATATGATGCGGTTGTCACGGCACCAGAGGCAAAGGTAATGGGGACCCTAATGCACGACCAAGTGTAAACTGAATAATAGTGTAGACTGCAGAGCGGTCTAAAACTGAGAAGCCAAAAGTGTCACAGAACAGTCAAAACAGTGTCTGCAAGCACGGTCTGTCTGCCAGTGGAGACGGGTTCACAGAAACGACCGGAGAAGCGTGGATGTGCTCTATGGAGAATTAAGGCTTATCTGCGATGTGGCTCTAGGTCTAACCCTTTCTGCTCTTTAGGTGGATCCAACTAAGCGATCACTGGGCCTTCGGTGGATACCGCCTGCCTTTCTTGTCCATCCAGATTTACCTGTCTTGCTGGCGGAAACGTCTTTTAAGGCTAAAAATATGACAAACTTTGCGGTGTGGATTAAAGGAGCATGTAAGATTGCAGGGAAGTGCATGGAATAGCAATAGTATTTTATTCTGTTGGGGCCTTACTACCAAGTGCATCATTGCCTTGCAACCAATCTTGCCTCAACGTGCTATTCTTACCATCTACAGTACCATCAAAATCCACATGCTGTCCGTTTATGCACCTACTGAAGCTAGCTCTCATGATGCCAGATCTACCAATGCCAACAGCAAGGACGCATATAGGAAATGGAGCACATAACAGAAATAGGAATCATCTTCTTTGTTGTTGACAAGTTTGACATCCATCCTGGATGGCATGTCGCTGCAGGATGTTGTGGTAGCCATGCTGGTTGAGTCTGCCTCCAGTTTTCAATAAATCCCCAACAGTGTCACCAGCAAAGCCCCCCCACACCACCACTTATGTAGGTGTAGGTTCCACCTTCGCCATCTCAAAAGCGCTTGCTGATCTGCTGTAAAGATAAGCCGGTAAAACATCTAAAAGCACAGGATGGCTACAGTTTAAGAAAGAAGGTATGCTGCATATAAATCTGTGCCATATTTCAGCTGTGTACTATTGAACTTACTGTTCAAATTTAGTTTTACCAAAACAGCTTTGACAACATGTTAACAAGTATGAATCATAGTGTGGGATATGTTTTACATGAATACAGTAAAATTCAGGTGGTATCGACAATACTGATCCGATACCGATACTCTGTACAAAAACTTAATATTTCAATGTATTTCATAATACAATATACAATTGTATTATGAAATTGTAATAATAACATAGCTTCATAATCATTACAGGACATCAGACTACTTGTTCTCATTAATAATGCAGTAAAATCATATAGAAATAAAAAACCTGAAGTTGTGTGCTATTTGAGCATGTGACCTGCCTGCAGCACTGAATCTCTAAAAGTTGATTCTGTTCAACAGAAATTTACAAATCAAATTTACTTTCCTGGACGATTGAGAATGCATCAACACCTGCAGCACTAAAGGATGAGAGACGTCTGTCTCGCCCTAGCAGCACCTGTCCCTGTCCTCCTCTTCAGTTCGTCTCAACATAAGCTCGTCATATTCTGAGATATGATTTACTCTGAGGTGTTTGATGAGGTCAGCGGTGTTGCCACAACACCTCACTGTCTTTCCACATGTATCGCAAACCACATCTGGGCTGTTTGTGGAGGTAAAATATGACCGCACATGACTGTTTACGCTCAGCCATTGTTGTGAGTGCGCACGCCAGGGGCTGCGACACGTTTATGACTATGAAAGGCGGAAGAGGAAGTAGTTCCTTCCAATTTAGACGATCCCAATGGTATAGTTTCTTTCCACTACAAATTTACCCCAAAGTACTAAAATATCAATATTTTAATGTGAGAATCGATTCTAGAACATAAATCACTGGAACTGATATTTCAATATCGATCCGCACACCACTACTGGAACCTGTGGAGTATTTTTCCTGGTGACTGTACGGAGTTTTGTTTCCTCAGCAGGATTTTTGTCTCCCTTTTTCTCCGGATCGCCTCGTTTGGTTTGTTTCCCTTTCGGAGGTTTTTGGCAAACAGTACCAAGTTCTCCAACTCTCGGTAAAGTCTCTTTTATGGTTTTCTCGGTTTCGGGCAAGACCCTCCTAATTCCCCTGTTCCTCTCCTCTCAGATCGAGTACCAGTGTGCATCTCCTCACCTGCATGTCCGGGCTCCGCGTTTATTGTATATACACTGTCCCTGAAAATCCCCCTTCACTGTAAATAAATTGTTTATTTAAACAAAATATTTGAAATTTATTCTATTCTAAATCTATTTAAAATTGTTTCACCGCAACTCTGTGCCTGGTATGTTTACTAACATTTAGAGTCATTTAAATCACTTTTCCCAACTCTAATGCTCGTTTTGAACTCCAGCACATTGTCTTATCCAAGTCTACAAGCCTAAATCTACAGTTGCTGTGTTTATTTTTGTTAATGGCAGCTGAATGCTTAACAGACGTACCTAATATAATGGCTTGTCAACACAACGTTAAAGCTTACTGTTCCACAGCCTGATAAAGGAGAATTTAAAATCACTTCTGTTTGTCACAGAAAAAAAGTATTTTTAATGTGACAGATTAATGTGACAGATTGAACAGGTATTCTTGGTGTGTGTTGGTAGCTGCAATTGCAAAAGTGTAAAATGGTCAATGAAACAAAACTGACACTGACAGACAACCTGCTGGTCACCAGAGCAGAAACAATGAAAATAGACTCAGCAGCAAATTTAAATGAAGCATAAAAACATTTTTTAAATCACCAGATAATCAGATGGACACCTACAGACCAGTGCGCTCTAAAAACTAAAACTGATATTTACTTAACATTTTTGAGGCAACACCTTTACACTTAAAAATATTGAGTAGATTGGAAACCAGTCAAATCTGTTCAATATACTTGATCAATTGCATAACTAAAGCTTAAACATATTAAGTTGAAATGAATACTGGACTGGAGCCACAACACTGATGCTCTTTACAGGAAGGGTCAGAGCAGACTCTCCCTGCTGAGGTCATGTGGAGTCCAGGGAGCGCTTTTAAAGACCTTCTATGACTCTGTGGTTTCATCTGTCATTTTTTACAGTGTTGGAGCAGCAGTTTATCTGCAGCTGAGAGGAAGAGGTTGGATAAACTCATCAGGAAGACCAGCTCTGTTCTGGGATGCACCCTGGACCCAGTGCAGGTGGTGGGAGACAGAAGGACTCTGGCCAAAACAACATCTCTGATGGACAGAGTCTCCCACCCCATGCATGTAGATGTTGCTGCAGAGCTGCTTCAGTGACAGACTGCTGCATCCTCGATGCATGAAGGAGCGTTTCTGCAGGTCCTTCCTCCCTGCAGCTGTCAGACTGTACAATCAGAACTGCTCCCAACAAACAGATGTTTACATCAATGCTGTAACTGCAATAAGTTAATTAACCGATTCGCACTACAACCTGTTTGCCTCTTACCTGTAATTATTTTTATTTAATTTAATAACTGTACAGTACTCTCTGTTTATAGTAACCATTGTCCTTGATGTAAATATGTAAGAAAAATTGTGTATGTTTCTGTTCCGTGTCCTGTTTGTTTGTATATGTGTCTTTTTGGCTGCTGTTACAACCAAATTTACCCTTGTGGGACAATTAAAGGATTATTCTATTCTATTCTATTCTATTCTATTCTATTCTAATAATTGTAGTTGTTGCACAAACATGAAAACATTGAGTAAATAACACTGACATGCTTGGTCATGTAACTGAAATATAGACGTCAGTTAATCCAAAACTTTGTTCCATTTACTTCATATTGTAAACTGAATGTAATCAAAGTTGTACTAATATATAGTCATAAATAGTATTTGTATGTCGCTTTACTCCCTATGGACCCCAAAGTGCTTTACACTACATTCACTCTCACATTCACTCATTGGTGACAGCAGCTACACTGCAGCCACAGCTGCCCTGGGGCGCACTGACAGAGCAGGCCTATAGGCGACTGAGACTGAGACCGGGGCTCGAACCGACAACCTTCCGATGACAAGACGAGCTGCCAACTCCTGAGCCACGATCACCCCCCGACATGCAAATATGAATGTTATTGTATTTCACTGGTAGTCTTAGTCTAGAAAAACAAACTAATATGTAGTTGTGTGTTTCATAATACATGTATGAAAAACGACCACATGTTAACATTTTTCCAAATAAAAATTTAATTTTCATAAACATGGAAATAACTTGAAATAAACAAGCACTAAAAAGACGAGAGCCTTTCCCCTTTTAGCTCAAAGCCTCACATACTTGAAGGATGAATGTCAAACCAGGAGAGCAAACACAAATAGAGTATTTAAAAAACAAAATGAACAAAACAATGAAAAAGGCTCATGGTGCTCAATACTCTACGTTATCGTGTTTCACTTGTTTAGTTATAGTTGCTGACAATAAATAATATTGGTTTGAATAATTAATGATTTTAGTACAAGATACTGATGAGTATAGATACCTATTTCTCAAATATTTTGATTCAATTTTAAACAAAAATATTAAGTACATGCAAATAAGATATTCTGTGAACCACACACTGAATTTTTTGTCTGAGATAAATGTAAATAAACACCTTAATTTAACACAAACACATATGTTAACATTTTAGACATTTATTTCAACTTATCAAACTCAAATAATTACTAAAAGGATATTCATAGATTTTATCAGGCTCGTCTAACTTATATTTATAGTGATATTTACTCAGCCTCTGAATTACTTTTTAGAGTGTGGACACTCTGAGGATGTAACATCCTGGACAGGGAGGAACGCTGGTTTGAGGGCGGAGTCAAGGAGGCCATTTACGTGAAAAGGGAAAGACCATCTCTGAATGGAGGAGGGGCCTAAGGGTACATCTGTCACCATCTTACATGCTGTGATTGCAGCCATTCCCCAACTCTCTGTGAATGGGACTCATGGACATTGATCAGTGGTTGCTGATCAGTGGTCATGACAATTTGCATATTAATGATCAAACTCCCATCACAGCCCATTCTTCACCAGTGGTGGTCGTTTCAGTCATTATACAAATGTACTGTTTATAACACAGGGGTTCAAACTTGCGGCCCACGTCACCCCTACTCACTCCGTATATTGACGTAAAGAAATTAGTGCTGTCAGTGTTAATCTCATTAAAATGACGTTAACGCCATAATCGCACTAACGCAGCAAATCTCTGTTAGCGAGTAAACACGGATCGCCCCGTGCGTGGGGCTGCACAGCGTCAACACGTTAGCACATTAGCACCGTCCAGCCCCAACCACGGGATGATCCGCGTTAACTCGCTAACGGAGATTTGCCACGTTAACAACATTTTTTCAGATTAACGCTGACAGCACTAAAATAAATATAATGCATTTTGACCCTTGAAGTTGTGAAGTTGTGCTAATGTGTTTATTTGGTAGTTCAATGAAAGGCTTCAGTCAGTTAAGAGTGAGGAAAACACAAAAGATCTGCACTCACGTTTGCAGTTTGGTCTAAAAAACAAACAAACATTTCTGGATATATTTCTGGGTGTTTTCTTGTTTGTTTGATTTTTTGTACTACTTGAAAAACACTAAAGTGGCTCTCCACTGAGATGACAGTGGTCATGTCCAAATTCATGGGCTGCTTCCTCCTGAGGACGCATTTGTAGACCGATTACGTCACAGCGACGCGCCGAAGGCTGTCCAAATTTGTAGACTCCTCCGAATGCACCGACAAATGCGTCCTTCATTTCCCCGAATTTAAAGGATGGGTCGGGTGTGTCCTTCACGGCCTACCATATCCCAGAATTCATAGCGCGGCCCAGCCAAACTCCAGTTTCCAACAATGGCGGCCGCTACTAAGTTTTAAAATTACTCTTATTATTCTTTCTGGGTCACAAAATAAACGTTTAACATATTTTCAGGTGAGAAAGTAGCTGTGTAAACATCAAATATCTGCTCGGTTTATCAAGACATCACATATTTGCAAATGTGCTTCGACGTTTTCGGAGACGTCTGTTACCCACCAGCTCGATAGCTCGCCGGGAGCTCGAGGGTCACTGAAGCCACCGAGAACGGCACAACTCCCGGCACATCATTTTCAGATCACCGCGGAGTTTCGCTGCTCGGGTTAAACGTAATATATAAGTCACTTAGACAACCTAAAGATGTTATTGTTGGGCTTTTTTCAGTGTTTTATTTGTTCGTGAGTAAATCGGTTTGGCTGAGATTAAAGTTATTAGATTAGATTAGATATAATAAAACTTTATTAATCCCCCGGGTGGGTTCTTCCTTGGTTTTTACACAGCTGACTAAACGTCAAACAGAAAACTGATTAATCAGAAGTGTGAGACAGTCGAGAGTTTACTCCAGTGTCCTGTTATATTTTAGATAGCAAGGAGTAGACGGCCGAGTTTATTAAACTCCACCGAGACAGCGGTGACGCTAATCAGAAGGCTCGACCGTCCAATTTCACAGACGTTTACTTCCGGCCTACCCGACCTTCTGAGGACCCAGCCCACGTAGACCGCGAAGGCCGGGTCCTCAGGAGGATGCAGCCCATGAATTTGGACACGACCAGTGGCAACAGTGGCAACAGCTCATTTATGTTTGATACCCCAGGTTTATAAGGTTGGGGAAACCTGCAGTCAGCCGACTCTGGTGAAATGTTTCTCGCACTGAAAACGTTACGTCCAGATGAACCTTTTGGGATCAGCTCGGAAAGTGAGCCACAGCTGATCTGAATCTAAAAACACAAGGGGGAAGTAAAACTAAATGGGCTTAGCCCTGGGTCTGTGGCCCAGTGTGTGTTTTCTAGTTTAATTAAAATGAGTTGAATTCGTGTTATATTTCTAGCTCTCAGGTTCTTGTTCGTGTAATCTGTATAACACAGATGAACACATGCACTCTTGGTCTGTGTTCTCCCCAGCCCGGCATGTCTCTCGCCCTCTCTGTCTCCTCAGTCTGCCTTGTTCCCATGTCTCTCTCCCCCGAGTCCCAGCGTCAAGCTTTTATCTTTTAGTCTGCATCTCAGTGTGTTTCTTGTTTTATTTTGAAAGCCTCTCGTCCTGTGTTCAGTTTTGCTTCCTCCCTGCCCAGTTGTGTCTGATTACTTCAAGATGTGTCTGTGAAGGTTCTCAGTCATCCAGGTCATTGTCTAAGAAGCTTGGAAAGAAAAGTGTCTGAATTTCTTTAAGTTTCCTTAACCTCCTACGACCTTTTGGGTTGTCTACACCAAAATACAGTGGAACCCCGACTTACGAAATTAATTTGTTCTAGAGGGGCTTTCGTAAGTCAAAGCACCTTTTTCCATCGCCTTTTGAATGAGGCGATGCTGGCTGAAGACGAAGTTCTTGGCGGAGGTTGAAGAAAGCGTACGTATGCATGCATACATACGTACGTGTACATGTACATAACTTTGTGGAACAAAATATTAATTAATTAAAACATTAATTTTTTAAAATTTTCTATTTTATCTATTTCGTTACGCGGGCATTTTGCCGTACCTCGGGCAGACATATTGCTGTTAAGTGCCTTCGTAACTTGAATTTTTCGTTAAATGGGGTCTTCGTAAGCTGGGGTTCCGCTGTATTACATTTTGCTCTACAAGGGCCTGATATCCACTTACGAGGACGTCATACTGCCACTGTTTTAAACAAATGTCCTCATATGTGGATCTCATTTTTCTCAGAAACAAAAATTAGGTTAAAAAGATTAATCTGGTAATTCTTTGTTTTTACATTCATCAGGTGCCAATCAGCCCAACTATCACAGAGAAATTTAAATGAATGTCATGGAAGAGTTTGAGAGGTTAAAGATATTTCACCTCTCACCTGAGAAGCTTCTTCAGTTCTGAAGAACTGAAACGTCTTCAAGGAAGCTTAAGACACTTTTCTTTTCACGCTCCTTCGATTTCAAGATGTTTTCCCTCCTGTTTCCTGTTCTCTCCTTATCCTCTGTGTATTGAAGTCCTCTGTTGTCGCGTTGTCCCTTGTTGCTGTGTTGCCCTGTTCCTCATTTTCTTCGCTACTCCCTGCTCCCAGTTTCTTAGTTTACTGTTCCTAGCTTCTAGTTTAGGTTTCGTTTTGTTTGTATTTGAATTTTTCATAGCAATAAAGCTCCCTCTTTTTGTTTATCCCTTTGTGTTATGAGTCCTGAGTTTGGGACCAATGTCTCACATGACAGGACAAAAGGAAGTACCAAAATAAAACAGAAAGCAACTGTAACTACAGGGGTCCAACAAAGAATGGCCACGCATCATACTGATGTCTTCGGAAATTTATTTCTCTCTCTCTCTCACTCTTATTGTCTTCAGACACCGTGAAAACTGAAGAAACACAAAGTTTACAACATAAATGTTTTGAGCTTATCAGTCTCTCATATCAGTGTCCATAAACAGTCTTGTGCAAGTAGAACAGAAAAAATGCACAGTAATGGATATAACAAAAATGTCCTCTCATTACCAGTGTAGAACACGTATGCAACATTATACAAACAATATACATGAAACCATACCGTGTGCGCCTCTTGGACCACATGCAGAATGACATTAACGTTGAGGCTGTAGATGCATCTGTAGCCATGTATCCATGCTAGCTCCACGATACCATGGTTGCGCTCTCAACCAAACTCTGGTCATGTGACAATTACAACTTTACCTCATACAAACATTACAGCACTTTACATATTAAATGAACCCATATTTTGTAATCACATATTTTAGACATGTTTTTTAATTAATGTTAAACTTTTATCCTCTTATCTTATAAATAAATGAACTAAATTAAGCATGAATCTATCACAGAAACATGAAATAACCAACTTTATTTTAACTGTCTCAGGGACAGTTACAGCAACTAAAAACATCGGGACTTGGTATCAAAGCACTGTAGAAACGAGCCCAATACCAGAATGACTGAAAACTGGCTATGGCTGGGTGTGGGCTCCTTAAAGCAACACCCAGGGCAATGAAAGTCTCTTTATTATTGAGAAACACAGTAGGTAGACTAAGCTCATTAAAATGCACACCTCTTTTCCCTTCTAGCATAGCCTGGTCTGAAATGACCTCTGTGAAGGCTCGAGTTTCAGTGTCCATACTGACAGTCATGATGAAAATGTGGCAAATTCTTTGCAAACAGCAGTCCCTGCTGTGATTTTAAGGAGCTGTTGTAGGGTTAAAAGCACAGATGCTACAGTCTGACATCAGGGTATACACCACACAGGTCAGCTTTGATTACTTTCACTGTTGCATCAAGGAACTGTGCATTCACCAACATACATGAATCTGCATGCATACGCAGTGTTGGGGAGTAACGGAATACATGTACCGCCGTTACGTATTTAAAATACAAAATATGAGTAACTGTATTCCGTTACAGTTACCGTTTAAAAAGGTGGTATTTAGAATACAGTTACTTTGTTGAAATAAATGGATTACACGGCGGTACTTCCCTGTTTCATATTGTGGCGGGTCAGGACTGTTTGGGTTTTGTTTGACAGCTACGTTCTGTTGTTCCAGGCGGCAGCGTTACGGTTGCCATGGTTACAGGGTGACGCTCTCTCTGCGTGTGTCCTGGGTGAGAGAGGCCTTTTTGTTGTTGTTGTGCTAAGCTAACAGGCAGAATGCTACAGGTATAGCTCTAAAGAATGTAGCATCATGGGCAGTGTAGTCCGTGCTGCAGGGAGAATGGACTGCCATACACGTTATGTGTCTGTGAGCGCGAGGAGGGAGAAAAAGGAAAAGTACGAGCTGTCATCGAGCAGAAACGGGAGCTGGAAGCATGTAAATATAATAATAACCACTGCAGCCAAGAAGAGAGCCTGACGAGCCCAGCTGTAAGTAAGCTATTAAGACTCGACTGTACACCGTGTTCGTGTTTTCCTCTGAAACAATAAGTTCTGTTGGAGCAGCCTTTCAACGCCTCTCTCTGTCTCTGCTAGCAAAGTTGACCCAGACAACAAAGTAAAGCTAGTTTTCGGCTACGAGCCGACACAGAACCCACCGTATTAGCCAGAGGTCCCTTTACTACGGTTCGGAGCCGCGGACCTTCAGTAACAGTAATAAATCACAGCAATAGTACATTCATGTAGTTGTAAACAGCATGATAATATATTAAGTAATCCAAAGTATTCAGAATACGTTACTCTCATTGAGTAACGTAACGGAATACGTTACAGAATACATTTTGGGGCATGTATTCTGTATTCTGTAATTAAATACATTTTAAAAGTAACCTTCCCAACACTGTGCATACGTGCATTTAGTCCTGATGTATGCACGTAAACACCCAGTTCTGCTCTACAGATGAAAGAGCTTCCTCTTGACAGCGAGCAGATGTAAAATTCCTCACTCTGAACGCCACCACACCTGCTCCTCCCACTGCAGCTCTTTGCAAATAGTCAACTGAAGGTGCTTTTATTTTGTAGGGGCAGAAGTTTACAGTTCAACCATTCATAAGGTGTTTCTGTAATTATTGCAGCTGCTGCTTTTTCTACTTTTGCTGCTACAACTGCATTTGTTGTTGTTCCTATTAAAGGAAGCAGGAGGTCAAAGGACTGAATGTAGAACAGATGGAAATAAAGTGCATGGTTTAGAATGGCAAATACTATGATAATGCTTGTCCACACTGCTTAAGACAAAGCTATCTTTAGTGATGCACCACACCCTCTCTATAGTCATTATGGGGTATTACAATCAGGATGGAGTAGCAGGACACTATCTTTGCTTGGTTTGGACCCACAGAAAAGGATCTAGATCACTTGTTCTAGACCAGCAATGCACAAGACATGCATTCATTTTTTAGTGGATTTTTCACTGAACCACCAGCTCTTCCTTTTCTAAACAGGAAAACTCTGAGGATCACGTCATGCACACAAAGTTGTACTTTGAATAGGGAAATACACACTGCTGAAACATTTGGTAGGAAAACTTTTAAGAATTGTTGTTCGTTTCTCTCTGCAACACATTGTACGTTGCCTGGTTGCTGTCAACAAAACAAGACAGTTTCCTACATATATGCAGTTTGTCTGTTCTTTGAAACATTTGCTCTGTCCTTAAACACGACTTCAGAGGATGTGTGTGTGTTTCAGAACTGGAAAACTACCGGCCGTCTACTGCAAGTCTAAACGTGCCTGTATGGGAATGGCTGTGTTTCTGAGTTGCCTCCCTGTCTGTATTTGTATTCATCCTTAATAAAGAAATCCATGCTATCACATCTATCAGCCTGCATGTTTTCTTTGCTTTGGGATATGCACTCTGTGGGCTTCACACCGTTCAGTCCCATGCTTGTACAGTGCCACATCACACAACCCACCAATTACTTAATTTTGTGGGAGGAGAGTCTTTACCTGAGGAGACCAGAAGCACTTCCTCCTCCACCCTCTCTGTACAGGTGAGAGGGAAGTATTAGCTTGTCAGTACTTGCATTCACCTTCTACTAAACTTTGTAACTCCGGAGAATCAGGTAAACATTCGTTATTATCAACGCGACAGTTTCCCTTTAAGCTGGTCGCACTTGCTGTCTCCTGCTTTCTTTATGCTTTTTGCAGAATGCAGCTTAGCCTGTTTATGTCATTTGTCTATATGGTGTATGATAGCTGATCTCTCTTTGATTCACTTTAAAAACGAGCGTTTATTGTCTGTTTTGCGTCAAATGACGAGATACGCGTTTGCCTGTGCGCGTTCACTTAAATCTTCGAGACTCGTGTTTGTGCGGGACCGCGGAAGGAGACGCGCTTACAATTGTCACGGTCGCGGTTCATTAGCGTCGTTTCCAGTCCCCGAGAGTTTAGAGCTCAATATTCGCGATTAACTCTCCAGAAGGTGTCACACTGAAGGCCGTGGGCACGGAGAGCAGACGCACTGCAGTCTGACACGGAGAGGAGAAACATTTCTTTCTGCTCTGGGTAGAAAATGTCCTAAACTGGCAGAGGTCTTCAGAGCAGACCGATGTCTCAGACTGCGGCGGCGTTTCCATAGCTGCTTTCTGCGGGCTTGGATCAGTCTGTTCCTGATTGCCACTTTACGCTCACCTCGCACCCACTGGATAAGACCCCAGCTCGAGTAGGCGGCACCAGTTGACTCAGTGATGCTCAGGCTCGACAAAAATGCGGCATTCACATCTGACAGGGAATCATAAGCTCTGCAGTTGAAGCGATTCCTGAGCTCCCATTGCATTCCTTTACTAATTCGCTAGCGCACATTTTAAATGTTTGTCATCACAGCTGTTTGTACAGCACATCTCTGATCTTACATCCACCAAAATGCAGGGCTGTGGGACAAGGTCGGGTATTTCTATAGGTTTCTATTTCCATGTGCTGTCGTTTAATGTAATGACAGCATGAACTTGACCTCTGCACAAGAATTTCAATGTGCGTGGACTGTTGGTCCTGTGAATCTCACCTGCTTAGTTATAAATGACCGTCTCACTGCCATAAATCAACGTTCATATTTATTAGTACTTGTCTTGAGTGATATGTTTTTATTGATTAGCATTCAAATATCTCAGTGAAGAACAAAGATCTAGCACAAAGCAAGAAAGCACGAGACAAGGCTAATCAAAAGGTGTTGGCTGAAGATCATTTCGCATGCAGCTCCTGTACACAGGGCTCGAAGCAAAGAATAAAACAAAGCAAAAACAAAACAAACAAGCAAGAAAAAAACAAACTTTCCACCTTAGATAAGTAACTACATCAAAGCAAAAGAATCAAAAGTTTTGTTTTTTTTTCTTTTTCTTTTCATTCTTGATATATATATTTTTCTAACACTCTATTTTTAAACAAGGAAAATGAACTCCACCTTTTTAAATCACTGTCATAACTATTCCACAGGTTAACTCCTCTAACAGAAACACATCTCTGCTTTATATTTGTCCTTATCTTGTTTTTTTAAAGAAATCTGTTCCCCTTAAGTCATATTGACTCTCTCTGACTTTGAACAGCTTCTGAGTACTGGGGCAAAGCAAGTTATTTTGTGCTTTATACATTATCTGTGCCATTTTATATTCAACTAAATCATAAAATTTCAGGGTATTCAGATTAATAAACAAAATGTTAGTTGGTTCTATATAGTTTGATTGGTTTATAATTCTTATAGCTCTTTTTTGTAACTTGAAAATAGGAAGAGTGTTCGTTTTATATGCATTAGCCCATATCTCCAGACATGTGGACTCTATCTCCAGACTCTTGTGCTTTTAAATGAACAGTCATGTCTTGTACAAGCCCTCTCAGCTTCTCCTTGAGACTGGTTCTGCCCGAGGTTAAAAGGGAGTTTATCCTTCCCACTGTTGCCAAACAGCTTGCTCATAGGGGGTCATATGATTATTGTGTGTGTGTGTATATATATATATATATATATATATATATATATATATGTATATACACACACACAATAAATATATATATATATATATATATATGTATGTATATGTATATACATATACATACATATATATATATATATATATATATATATATATATATGTACTGCTGCTACTAATAATGTGTGTTAATGAAGCTTTTCTTTTTCTTTTTGGAGATATTTACGATTCCCAACGCGAGTGAAGCGTTTCCCTGCTTTTATCCTGGATTTGAACGCAACACGCTTCTGGGGCTTTTTGCAGCACGATTTTTCGCTGAGCGCGCGCGCGTTAATGCTGTTTGGTAAAAGACGTGTTCACACACGCGGGGGAGGGCATGGTCATTTTGACACATGTAGACAGGGCTAATTAAATTGTGAAGGAGCTCCACTTTCCCTCGCAGCCACACGGTCGCGTCTCTGGTGCAGTTTCTTTGGAAACAGTTGCTTTCAGTCTCCGAGCTGTCCACAGCATCGGTAGGTGGTAGCGCTCCGTCCAGCGTTTCCATGCAACAGCGCGGGCGGCTGTGAGGAACAGATGATGCAGCAGAGGGCCACGCTTCTGTAGATTTGGTTGGGTATCTGTGGAACCCTGAGCGCCTTCATATTTGCGATGGAGCGTCAGAGGAAGCGGACGGACAGCTTGGACCAAAATGATAGCGCATTGGAGCTCGGTAAGAGATTTGACATTTCCGCTGGAATGAGTTTGATGATGATGAAATAAAGCTCTATTTGTGTCATCCGGAGAAGACCTTTAAGCCATTTCAGCAGCTTTCGCTGTAGCTGGGCACACAGGCGCACTGATACAGCCCCGATGGGGCTGTGAGTGCTGCGCCATAGTCTCTAATTATGTTGCTACATTAAGATGCTGATGGCTTTGAGTGCCGTAGACTTGATGCCCATTTAACCTGCACGCAGGCTGCTAGTTCCGAAGTGAACTCCTGTTACTTTACCAGCCTTGACCTTTAAAGGACTCGTTCAGATTTTGTAGTAAAGCTAATAAACAATTTGTCATTTTCATTTGAATGGCTTTGATTCAGCCCGCAGGTCCTCGGGGGCTAAATCACAGAATACTTGCTTTGCATGTTTCGGACCAGAGCGTGACCACATGCGCAGCGTTGCGTTGACACAGTGTCTTTGTGTTGGTCCCTGTTAGCTCTGAGAAAACTGATCTTCAGTACTGAAGGCTGCACTGGGCTCACCTGTTGATCTTTTGTCTGTGCGGTCAGGTGGAGTGCTGTGGCGTTTCACAGCTTGTTGGTATAAATTAGGTTGTGTGAAATCTGTGAACCAGAACAGACCGCATCAAAACGTTTAATGTCCATCTCGAGGAGCACACTGTGTTTATCCTCACGGTCACTGGATGAGATGTTCTTGAAAATGTAGATTTCAACACTGTTTTGTGCAGTAAATGAAAGTAACAAATGTATTTCCACATAATAAAAATATGCATTTAATTTTAACATGTTAATTATAGATATTTCCAAGCACGTTCTTCATACAGGAAATACAGAAATATTACATAAAATCGTAGAAAGCTGTTGATGTGAAGCTGCACGCTTGTGGTAAACACTGCTCAGGAATTCCTGAGCCACACAAGCAACAGCAGTTTCACCTCCGGCGTTTCAGTCTCCTGAATATAAACAGGCAGCATTTGTTCTTGTGTGGTTACTGCACACATTACTCGAGGTGTGTCTGTGAGCAGGCCAGGTAAGGTCAAGGAAAGTTTAAAAAAAAAACTTAAATCATTAATAAAACAAACAAATGTTGAACTAACAGGGTTTTGAAGTGTTTTATACAGAGTCGTAGAAAGGTGGTCATTTTGAAATGGCTCAGCATTCTGCCACTTATATCTTATTGTATCAGTGTTAGTAGATTTTTGCTAATAGAAACTGACAAAGAGGGAAAATTCCCTGATACGTACTTCATAGCAAAGAGTTTGTGCTCGCTCTGCAGTAATGGACACAACCTCCTACGACACGAGGTTCTTTATGTTTCTGTCAGAGAGAGTACTTTACAGCAGCGGTGCCCAACCCCCGGGCCTCGGACCGGTACCGGTCCGTGAGTCGTTTGGTACCGGGCCGCGAGAGTTGAGGCTCAGGTGTGAAATGTTTGGTTTTCAGTGTTATTTTGTTATCGTTTTTATCGTTAACTCTGTTTTCCTGGGTCTTTTCACGTGTGTTATGAATAAATCTTCTTTTTTTCGGTACCGGTACTAGTTTTATTTTGTTGTATTTATCCGCGACACCTTAAAGGCCGGTCCGTGAAAATATTGTCGGGCATAAACCGGTCCGTGGAGCAAAAAAGGTTGGAGACCGCTGGTCTGGAGTACTTTTAGATGAGGTACATCACTAGGGTTTTCAGTCATTCACAGAGTTGTGCGTCCACATTGAAACGGCCGAAAACGCCTACGTTCCAGTCCTGTGCATGCGTGAAACGCAAGAAGATTCACCTGCCTCATTTCTGTCTGCCGTTTATTTACTTTCCAGCTCGTTGAAACGTCGCGGCAAAATGTTGAGGAAAAGCATCGAGTTTTTTAAATGGACTCACAACGAGCTGGAGTTGTTGCTGCGAGTAACACAAAAGAACAAAGTTGCAAAAGCGAGTGAGAGTTAAAGAATTTGAAGAAAAGCTCTCTGAAACATGTACAGACTGATATTAATCTTTAATAGCGCTGTCAAACAAAACAGCTGCTGTATAATGCCCTCCGCTATCTTAGTTTAATTGGTCACATGACTGCATCACACGACTAACATGCGTCATCGTTTTGGAAAGTCTGCATTTTTCGCTGTCCACACTGCGACGTTTTCAAAGCGCTTTCAAAACGCTGCGTTTTCCATGAGTGAAGACGCCGTCTCAGTGTGGACGGGAGGCCGAAACGGAGAGAAAAAGATGCATTTTCAAATGAAAACACATTATTGTGGACGCAGCCATAAATAGTCTCTGGTTGACTCCAGCTCCATATTTAACACAGCACTGTGAGAGTGGTAACCCTCTTCTTCAATTTCAAGTTCTGTCTTCAAAAAGCCAAACATGGGGTGCATATATCTGTGATGAGCTCATAATAATGAAATAAAAATACATCATAGATTAAAAACATAGATCGAATTACCGGTGTTCTTTTGTATAAGCGCGTTGGTAGGCTATAGAGAGCCTTTAATGTGAAAGGATGTGAACGTGGTAAATGGTAAATGGACTGATTCTTATATAGCGCTTTTCTACTCTCCCGGAGTACTCAAAGCGCTCTATACAACACGCCACATTCACCCAGTCACACCCATTCTCACAAGCACTATCTCTATACTGAGTGCTTTCTAACTACACTCACACACATTCATACTCCGATGGATGCATCGGAGAGCAACTTGGGGTTAGTATCTTGCCCAAGGATATTTGACATGCAGACTGGAGGAGCCTGGGATCGAACCTCCAACCTTCCGATCAGTAGGTGACCTGCTCTACCTCCTGAGCTACAGCCACTGAACACTAGTGTATTCAACTGAATATTACTTATCATATTTAAAAACATTATACATGTATTCATAATTGCTCATTAAAGAGACAAACAGATATTTTTCTCATCTTCTTTTTGTTCTAGTAGCTCAGAGAGTTTATAAGAGACGGCTGGTGACAGGTTTGTAGCTTAAACCTATTCGCTGGAACGTTCAACATAATTTAATTACACAACAAAACAAGACACGAGTTGGCAAAGTTCTTCATGTTTCTCGTGCACGGGAGAGAACCGGACGAACGGCGTTCCTTCGCTTGGCCCCAGTCGCTCTCGTCCGCTCCCCCGTAACACTGCTCTTTATTGAGGTTACATGAATATGCATAGATTCATTAACACGTCTACATACACACAAAGAGTACCTTGCCTGTGCGTTGTGTAAGTGTGTGTGTGTGTGTGTGCACGTGCGCATGAGTGTGTGTAAGTGTGTGTGTGTGTGTGTGTGTGTGTGTGGGGTCAGAGTGTGGCCACATAAAGACTTCCCTAAACCTGCTGCCTGGAAGTCCAACAGTTCATCTAAACAAAAGGCTCTTAGCCTAAAACAGACATAGACACGTTTCTCCTACCATGAAACAACAAGAGCAGGTACGACCTCTCCCATGCTCCCAGCATGTGGGTGTGAATGCCAGAACACTCTGGCAACTACTAAGGATCAGACCTCTATCAATCTACAACTAATTATAAACTCTAAGCATATATGATAATCAACAATACAAATCCAACAGCTGGTGTGTAGAATACTGTTGAATAAATATTAAGAACCTTCTCTGGAATCGTCTTGATCATTTCTGGAATAGGCCTGGTATCGCTGTTTTGGATATCCAAAGACAGTGTCAACATCACCCATGGGAGTGGCTGTAGCTCAGGAGGTAAAGCAAGTCATCTCCTGATTGGAAGGTCGGTGGTTCGACCCTGGCTCCTCGAGGCTGTATGCCAATTAGCCTCGGGCAAGATACTAACCCCAAGTTGCTCTGCGATGCATCTATCGGAGTGTGAGTGTGTGTGAATGTTAGCTAGGAAGCACTAAACATTTAGAAGAAAGTGCTTGGGAGGATGTGGCATGTTGGATTGAGTGCTTTGAGTACTCCGGGAGAAAACCGCTATATTAGCATCAGTCCACTTACCATTAGAGATCACCTGAATGGGGGATAAACAGAGGATATAACTCCCTGAGACGTGTCTGTGGGGGGTTTCAGGGCTGTAGCTTTGTCTTTGATGAATCCTCAACACCAAATATTTGAAGATTGCACCTTAAAAAAATCTTAAGTGTATTTTAAGCACAGTAACTTTCAAAGCTTTACACAATTGAGATGATTGATTGTAAATTCCAGGATGCTTCATTAGGGATATAGCAAGGTAACCAATCAGGTGTCAGGGTCTGTTGATGAGCCACCGTGACAGGTTGGATTATTAAATGATACGAGCAGTTTCTTGGGAAAGTGGTTTCATTTCAACACTGCTGGTTATCACATTATGTTCATTTTCAACAGTTTTAGTGGAACATTGGTGTCAGCAATGCAGAAACAAAAATCAGCAATACCACAACCTGTGGTGAGACAACAAAGGCACGATTTCCTGAGACAGTTTGAATTAGTGGTAATAATAGATTGTATTGTATTCTTATTGTTCACTGAGGCAGATTTAACAGGACTTTCTTTTTCAGGATTCATCAAAGTGTTCAGCAGAAACACGATTTGTATTTTAAAAAGCTCTAAATGCATTTCTGATTTCCTCCTCAGATTCTAGCCCCTTATCATCTTGTGAGCACTCGAGCAGCCTGCAGCAGACGCATCCTACAATTATGAGTGCTGATTACGAGCCGGTCTCCAGTGAGGAGAGGAACCTGGACGTGGATTTTGTCACCAGTGCAAAGAACGATGAGTCTATAGTAGGTATCTGCTATAAAGGTTTCCACAGGTCTCACAAATACATAGAAACTGTTTGATGTGAAGGAGGTGGCTGCAGGAATGTGTTTGCAACTGCTTTGCAATTGCAAATTTATAGCACCCTATCCTGTAAATGCGGGGAGGTGTAACACGCAGTGAGTGAGAAAGGTGACTGAAGAAGAAATACTCCCCAGCAGCCTAGAGCTATTGCAGCATAACTAAGGGAGGATTCAGGGTCACCTGATGCAGCACTAACTATATGATGTAGTAAAAACGAAAGTTTGAAGCCTGATCTTACAAGGAGAGATAATGTCTGTCTCTCCGCAGAAAAGGGCCCTGAAAGCTGAAGGCTCTGCCTCCCATTGTACTTTTAAATATTCTAGGAACCAGGAGTGAAGCGCTCTCAGACTATGAGGTCTTTGAGATAAGATGGGACTTCTTCTTTCAGCAAGACAAGGCCAGATCACACACTCAGGCTGTCAGCAGCAAAAGCTTGAATTAGCTATACCAAAGACTGATTGGAGTCGTTTGGACGTAGATGTTTGACCTGATGCATCATTTGCAATAATAATAATAATAATAATGAAGGGATGACTGATGTTTGCAGTAAATTGATAAAGAAAAAAATCAATCATCAAACATTTCCAAAGAACAGAAAACAAATAAAAAAAATCAGATGAAAGTAAAACAGAATAAGTAGACACAAGAACAAAAATTTAAAAAGGCCTGGAACTCAAATTTTAATGCACTCGTAGCATCCCAGGCTCGACAGTTACTGGAGTGAATATCTTTTTCTTAATTCATGTCCATGAAATCAGTCGAGCTTTTTTACTCCACCCAGTGTTACCAATTAATGCTACACAGACACTCTTCACAATAAAAGCCAAAGAATTGAAAAATGTAGTCAGTATTATCATGCACTGAAATAAGATGCCATTTCTCACTGTCAAGTAGGGCTGCCACGATTAGTCGACTAGTCACGATTACGTCGACTATTAAAATCGTCGACGACTGATTTAATAGTCGAGTCGTTTGAAGCTTTGTAAGATCACAAAAGACGCAGGAATAAGTAGTAGGATTTAAGAGTGTAATAACGGACTGAAACAGAAGATGGCAGCACTGCATGTACAAGGATGCCAGCTGCCGTTAAACCCCGAAGAAGAAGAAGCTGTGTCCCAGAATTCATAGCGCGGCCCAGCTCAGTTTCCAACAATGGCGGCAGCTAGTTAGTTTTAATATTACTCTTATTATTCTTTCTGGGTCACAAAATAAACGTTTAACATGTTTTCAGGCGAGAATGTAGCTGTGTAAACCTCAAATATCTGCTCAGTTTACCAAGACACCACATATTTTCAAAAGCGCTCCGACGTTTTCGGAGACGTCTGTTAGCCACTAGCTCGATAGCTAGCCGGGGGCTAGGCTAACTAGAGCCGTGAGAACACCGGACTCCCGCAAATCGTTTTCAAACCCACCGCTGTCTTTCGCTACTCAGGTTAAACATATATAAGTCACTTAGATAACTTAAAAATGTTATTGTTTGGCTTTTTTTAGTATTTTATTTGTTCCTGAGTAAATCGGTTTGGCTGAGATTAAAGTTATAGTTTTTACACAGCTGAATAAACGTCAAGCAGACAGCTGATTATCAGAAGTGTGAGATGCTCGAGAATTTACTCCGGTGTCCTGTTATATTTTAGATAGCAAGGAGTTTATTAAACTTCACCGAAACAATCTGCAAACTTCATTAAAATTTAATAAACTATCATCTTGTCTTTATTTTTAGTTAGCACATACCTTAAACACTTAAAGCTGTAAGCTAATGATAGTTATATAAGAGCAGATGCTGCTGGTGCAATAAGCTGTAGTTTTACGTCCAATGGATGATGATCTGATTAGTGACTAATCGCAAAAATAATCGGTGACTAGTCGACTATCAAAATAATCGTTTGTGGCAGCCCTACTGTCAAGATTCTCCTAGTTTTAAGTTGAATCCTGTACACGTTTTCATAAAATACATGTAAAAGTATTCTAGAGTCAAATATGAAGCATCTGTCTGGCAGCTAAAGCTTGCCTGAAATTGGGTCCTCTACTGTAAGGTAAAGACTACAATAATCTTGAGATCCCTCCTGAAGTGCTTCAGGTGACCTCAGTAGGTCACATGATAGGTGATGGTAACAACCCGTGGCTAATGCGACGACTCGCACCACCTCTCCACACCTGTGACTGTCCAGCTTTTGTTTTTAGAGCTGAAGAAGCGTCTTGGCTGAGACATGAAATGTTTTCACAAACTTAGATCAGCCAGTGATTACCTCAACGGTCTAAAGAAAAAAGATGGCAACTGGGCTTCTTTAAGGCTACATTCACTCTGCAGGTCTTAATGCTCAATTCCAATTTTTTGATCAAATCCGATTTTTTTGTCTGCTCGTTCACACTACAAATAAAATGTGACAGCAAACGCGCTCTAGTGTGAACGCTCAAAGCGGCCGCATGCGCAAAAGAATACGTCACACACAACGCGCTCTGTTTAGACCCAGAACAGTACTGGGTCTAAAGAAGAACCCCAACAGTATTGTTTGACTGATGCCGTTAATATAAAGACTTCAGACTTCACGTTTCCCAATTTTTGCTTTATGTTATTTTGTTATTTACATAATAATGTAAATAACCTAATAATGATCCTTATTGCTGTTTTAGAGGAGCGCTGCTTCAAAGGATGGTTGCAGATTTCTGTCAGAATCTGCAGATTATACAGAACAAAGAAAATGTTCACGTTTCTCCAACGTTGTCTTCCCAGCAGTTTCACTGACATCTACACCGGATGGACAGGAAGCGTTCACGCGCTGATAATTGGCGTCTGTCTTGTGTCAGTGACGTAAAAGACTGATTTAATGCGACATGACCATCAAACAGCAGCTTTCTGAAACATCAGATATGTATCAGATTCAGGACCACATACGAAAGTGACCCAGATCGGATTTGAAAATATCGGATTTGAGCCGTTCACACTGTCACACCATGATCGGATAGATGGGTTGCATAGGGTCAAAAAATCGGATTTGATGCACTTTCACCTGCAGTGTGAACGTAGCCTAAGTCAACAGTAGGCTTGCAACATATGTTATATTCCAGATGACCAACAGCCAGTTATTGCTAATCTATATGCAGAAGATTCTCTGTCAGTGTGCACAAGTCAGCAGAATAAAAAGGAAGGATTCAGCGTGATGCAGTGCTGTTTAACAGCTGCACTTCTCTATGCTGAAGCCCTGGAGGAGAGGAGAACCACATTTCCTGGTGGTGTGGTGAGAAAAGAGATCCTTCTGGTCAGTGATGCATGGACTACCACATCCTCATGGGCCCTCAGAAAAGCAACCTCTGACCTATGCAGCTATGACTACTTCCTTTTAAGAGTGTGTGTGCTTAACCAGCTCGTGTGTGCACCATCTCCCTGTAATGCTTCCTATCGCAGACACACACAGGGTTGCTGCACAGTGGAGTGGCTGCACAAAAGCTAAATCGTTGTGAGTTTTATGATTCATCGTTGACCTGCAGCTATGAAGAGAATTCACATGTATTCAACTGGATTTTGACATTTGACTAATCTGTGTAATCTAGTTCTATTCTACAGTTTTATCTAGTAATATGCAAAAGTCTTGAGCCACCACTCTCTTTATACGTTGATAGAAAAACTGGAAATAGATGCACAGATTTATTGAAAAATGTGAAAATATACAAGTAAATATAGAATATAAGGCAACACAGAGTTTAACAAGCTTGAATTAAAATCAGGTACGACTACATTTATTCTTCAACGCAGCCTGAACTCTCTCGAGGCAGTTTTCTTCTGATCTGTGGGAATAGGACAGCCTGCTTCATGCACTTCTTTGGGTGTTTCTTGGTTCTGTTCTCTGTCAAGTGCATCCCAGACTTTGATTTAATGCACTGATGCTGTGTTTGTGATCGTTGTCTTGCTGAGAAATGATCAGTTCTCAGACAGATTTTCATGAAATTTTATTTTTATTTATATAGTACCAATCACAACAACAGTTAGCTCAGGGTGCTTTATATTTACGTTTTAAGACTTTAAATATGCTTGAATAATTTTCCAACAGGACTATCTGTTATCTACTTTACCCTCCCTTCTCAGTACTCACCGCACCAGTCTCCATCTTTGTTTGTATCCCCCCCTCCCCCCACAGTGCATGCGTTATCGTCACTATTCACTTTAGCTAAAGTTATTAAGTTAGCTAAAGAGTTGGGATGCTGTGTAAGACATAAATAAAGCTCAAACACAAAGATTTGGACACCGTTTTGCATGTTTCCCTACTGTAGGGGTCTCTGCAAGCATACAGGGCTCAGACAGGGTGCAAGATGACAACTTTGGAATTCTCCTAGAAACAGTCGATCATGTTTGTCAAAGCTGAATCCAGAGCAAACTACGCTAAATTAGCGTTTTTAGCTAACATCTACAATAAGCATAAAAGTTACTGTACAGCTATCATTTGTTAACATGACGCTTGTTCTTATACATGTAATACATTTATTACCAACCTGCGAGTTTATCCGCTGGTCATTCGACATGACGAATGACTTCTGAAGTCTGAATTCAGCTCATGATGCTGTAGATTCCCGTCAGTAACACTTTCGGTCCGCTAGTAAAACGTAGTTCTATTAATCTGCGCTCGATTACTCTCGAACCGGATGTAAGCCCCAAAAAACTGAATTGTAGAACTGAAATTGAGAAGTGAATCTGAAATTATTCGAGAGCTTTTTAAAGGATAATTTACAGTTTCAAAGCAAATGAATTCATTTTCAAACCAATAAATTGAATTTCAAATTAGATTAATTCAAATTCAGTTTTAAAAGCATTTATTCAAGTTACAATTCAGATTCAATCCAAGCAATTCAAATTCAGATTTAACTTATTCAACTTCAGTTTCTGATGGCACAGATTTCTGCCCATACATTTTTCTGTGCTTCCACAAAATGACCTTTCTAAAACAGAGTGACTTACAGAATTTAAAATGGGAGGCTATAACTATCAAAAGTTGCTTCCACCTGTCCTGTTCACTCCATTGTTGATTTCACTCTTCTCGAGTTAAAACAGAAGTGAAGGAACTAATTTCATTGTTATTTTTAGTGTTAGACACGCGCACACAAACTTCCTGCTTTAGCCCTTTTTATCAAGTTTTTGACTGGATGTCCTTACCGGGCAAAGTTATTCCAGGGTCCTTCATTGAGAACATATTAAATCAGGAATAAACTGCTTCTTTTTTCTTTTTCCCCTCTTTATTTATAAAGTTTTGCACATGTAATTTGACATATCAGGCCCAATACAGCAAGTACCAACCGATATAAAGACATATATCAAAACAAATTAGGCCATTAAAATTTGGATGATAACAATAAAACAGAAAAAAGAAAGGAAAAAAGGAAGAAAAAAAAAAAACAACAACCCACGCACAGAAAACAAAACAAACAAACAAAAAAAAAATTAAAAAATAAACTGCTTCTAATTGGTGGATTCAGATGGAGTTCTCTCTGGTCGGTCTCTGCTGGACTGCATTACATCAAAATTCACATTTTAATGTGGCCATGGCATAAAGACAATCACACACTCCAACACCCATCTGAAAAACCTTCCACTTAGGTTTTGGGGATTATCAGGGAAATTTTTGAGGGAAGAGGAGAGTAGGTTAATAAGAATGACAATTACACAATAGTAGGATGATGGCTGGGCCTTCAAACTGGGGGGTGAGTAAGCGCATTCTAGGCAAAAGCTTTTAGCTGTCACCAATGACAGCACTGAGCCTATTTTCCTCCCATTTGTCAGACAGACGTGTTTTTGTTTTTATTTTTTACACCAAAAACAGCTGGCCTATGAGATGAATGCTGTAATTTTTTTCCAGTGTACATTTTCAGTTTTTTTTTAATCATTTAAATAAATGTCACAAATAAATCCCCCAAATTTCTCTTCAATTCAAGTAATTAAGAAGGTGGAAGAAGCACCATTCAAAATTTCTCCTCAACTTGCTGCTGTGTCTGCTTAATGCGCCTTATAATCTGGTGTGTCTTATGGACCAAAAAAATACAGTATCTTCTACCTTCATTTACTTCATTTATGTCCAAAAGACCAACTTTTTGTGCAATGGTTAGCATCTTCCTCTGCCTTTTGGGTGCTACTGCAGGTGCCTCCCCATATGGAAAAGAAATAGTAAAAACTTCTATGATTTACTCATGAAAGTGGCCACTTTCTCATTACTTTCATATATTGTTTTAGTATCCAAAACATACAAGTTTCATTTATATAATTGTTCAAGGGATCTTATATCTGTTTTCACTCTTGTATGTTTTTATACAAGTTTCACACAAGACAGATGGGTTTGACGGTGCAAAATGTTTCGTCGACATTTGTTTGTTGGGGAGAAAACTTAAAAACATAAAGTACAGCATTTCAGAGTTACACTGCTAGATTTATGTCAATTCGACAAGCTGAATGCATTCTGTACAGCACAATACTGATCGACAATGGTCTCCAGCCAATCAGGATGCAGAACACAATGCACTGTTTAAAAAAAGAAAAGGAAAAAAAAGCATGCACAAACAAATCTGCAAAACAGCAAAGCCGCGAAAGGTGAACCGCGCTACAGCGAGGTTTGGAGTCTTTAGTGAATAACTCCATGACTCTACAGAAAGTTGGCGACCTCTGTGCGCCTCCGCTCTGTGATTTTACTTGGCCTACTATTTTGTGACTGAGTTGATGTCGTTCCTAACTGCTTACACTTTGTTATAATACCACTAACAGTTGACTGTGTAAAAGTTTGTAGCGAGGAAACTCCATGACTAGACTTGCTGCACAAGTCTTTCTGTCACTGTACCAAGCTGGAGTTAACTGAGTACCAGCTGAGTGACCCATTCATTCACAAATGTTTGTAGGTGCAGTCTGCATGCATGGTGAACACCTAAATTCAATTTGGAAGACGTTATAAATAAATTAGGGTGGCTCAATACTTTTGTAGGATACTATAGTTATTGTTAATATGAAGCATTTTAAAGGTTAATTTGGTCTGTGCATTAGTTCAGGATATCCAGGTGCTTTTTGCTGCATACAGAATAATTGAAGCTGCATTGCATCAGTTTTATATTACCGTATGTTGAGCTAGTGTCAGAAAAACAAATATGCAGATACCATCTATTCTTGAAACCAAATGAATAATTTCAGTGACATTGCCTTTGACAAAGCTACATGTAAAAAAGCTTAACTTCACCCAGGCCTCTTCAAAGCTCATGTAGCTCGTGTGTAAACATGCTACCTGTACCTACCTGTACTGTTTAGTATATCAACATTGGTCCTGTTTAAATAATAATATCTCAGTAAGGTTGCCTGACTTGCATTAACAATATAGAAGAAAAATCATATCAAGAATGTCGTATATTATTGTGCAGATCTTTCCTCTGGTTTTATTGCATACATAATCAGTGATGATCAATGATACTCCCTGTAAGTGTAAAGTAGTTTAAACAAGACTTTGCATTTAATCATCAGTTGTTATTATCCTCTGGTTCCCTTCCACAGTGGGCGATTTGTCTTCCTCCCCTCAGCCAGTTACAGCTCTGGCCCTTCCTGAGACTGGTTCTGTTAAAAGGGAGGTTTTCTCTCCCACTGTCACTAAACCGCTTGCTCGAGGGAGGAAGGGGGGTGTAATTGTTGGGGATTTTTTTCCTATTATTTTAGGGGCTTCACCTTACAGTATAAAATGCTTTGGTCCTATATAATGCTGTATAAATACAATTTAATGGAAATGTTTTGAATCTCTGTCTTGCTTCCAGCCGATGAAGGATCGATGCTCAGACAAAGTACTTGGCCTGTACTTCTCTGATGGGAAGCGACGTGTGGACTATGTTCTGACTTACCAAATCCAAAAGTCTGGCAGCACACGAAGCCGGTCATCGAAGTTTGGGGGTAACAACTTCATACGACGACTTCGGCGCAGCCTGAGCAAGAGAAGCAGCCGAGCGCCGCTACAAGCAAAAGAAGACCCAGAGGTCGCCGCACAGGAGCATCAGACTGACTATCATGAGGATGACAAGCGCTTTAAACGGGATGAGTTTGAGGAAAACCTCCAGAAGACGGGGCTAGAACTGGAAAAGGATGAAGGGGTGAGAAGGGAGAGGGCTGGGGTGAGGGAAATTGTTTGATTAGGGTAATGTAATGATGATTTTGATTTTAACATAATCCTGTTCGTTTTTGCTCAGGTTTGTCCCTGCTCTCAGTTAATAACAGGACTGATTTGCTAACAAAAGGTCCTCTAAGCCGGCGGTCTCCAACCTTTTTTGCACCACGGACTGGTTCATGTCCGACAGTATTCACAGACTGGCCTTTAAGGTGTCAGAGACAAATACAACAAAATAAAACCAGTACCGGAAACAAAAAAGAGAAGATTTATTCATAACACACGGGAAAAGACTCAGGGAAACAGAGTTAACAATAAAAACCAATAAAAACCCTGAAAACATAAATTTCACACCCGAGCCTCAACTTTCGCGGCCCGGTACTAAACGACTCATGGACCGATACCGGTCCGTGGCTCGGGGGTTGGGGACCGCTGCACAGTATGCGCTGACTCTTGATAATCAGCGAATGGTGATGTTTCATTTCTTTTGCACTTCAGAAAACTATTAATCCCTAAGGTAATTCATACATGTGGTCAGCTGCTCCCGCACTCAATGAAAGGCAACAGTCACTCTATAACGAGTTGATCCAATAACAAATACAAAATATATTCATTAACAATAATTCAATATAAGAACACACTTCCTCCTGAGGGTCCAAGTTCACCAACAATTGAGCTTGCCTTTTTATTTTATTTAGTCTGTGAATGTTCTTTTTGAAACAGCACCCCAGCACAGCATAGAGAAGCATACTGGGAACCATCGACTGTTAAACTCACTCCAGCAGATGTTAAGATACTAGCCTCCATAGGGAGCTCCTTCCTGTAGAGAAGGTTGGTGTTAGGGCTGGGTTTTGATTATCGGTTTATCGATTAAAATTGATTCTAGCTTGGATAACGTGAAATCGATTCATTAAAATCCTGAATCGATTTTTAAATATAAATGTACTTTGCCCGAAACACCAGAATCTCAGGTTAAATCTCACAAAATTTCAACAACCACCAAACAGCTAAGACAGTAAATGAGAGCAGGAACACGGATGCTGCACAAAGACGTAAACACAAGGTGCGGACCCGCAGATCAGAATCAGTGAGATGTGGCTTTCTTACCCTCTGGGCTGAAAGCCGACAGCTCGCTGATTCTGATGTTTCGGCGAGTCCGCGCTTTGTGTTTACGCCCTTTTTGCGCTGATCCTGAAGCTGTTAGTTTGATCTCTCTCCAAACAATATTGACTGAACCAGCAGCAAAAGAAGATCCAAACTACACTTCACATAAACATCGTCATGAACTCACTCTGACTTTTACTGTTTTGCTTCCAGCACGATAAAATCACACTTCATGCACAGCTCTCTCTCTCTCTCTCTCTCTGTACTTCAAGAACAGTTTCCTGTCTAAAAATCTGTTTTCTTCATTATTCGCTTGCTTGTTATGCACAAGTCTACGGTTGTTTACAGGCTGTCGGCCGACGTTTTTTCCCTTCTACTTACTTCCGAAAAGAGAGCCTCATTTCTGCTGTTCAATACTGAACAAATTTAAACTTTAAAATTATGCAAAATTGCAAAACACTCAGCTGCGTCTCAAATAAAACCTCTGTAACTTTGCTCTGCTTCACGTCAGCAGCATCAGGTAATGTTCATGTGTTGATTAATGGTTTTCTTTCGTTTTTGATCTACTGCTGAATATTTTTATAAAATCCCAGAACAGGAAAATCACCTTCATGTTTTTCTGTGTTTTGTCCTCAGCTACTTTGACACAAAGGCCTCTGCTGTGATGCTCACACCTTTGACAAAGTCTCACAAGTGTCAGCTTTCTTTTTATAGATGTAAAAAGAAATGATCTGAATTATAATATTTCTGACTGTCTGAGGCAAAATTTCCCCGATTTGAATCGAATCGAATCATGGATCGAATCGATTCGGGACCTTGGGAATCGAATCGATTCTAGAAATCAGTGATGATACCCAGCCCTAGTTGGTGTTTGGCTCACAGTCCAGTTTATTGTCTAGTAGGAACCCCAGATATTTAGAACGCGAGTATCTCTACAGATGAAGATACTCCAAATTGTCATTCCTGTGGCGTTCAAGAAGACGAGGACTTTGAAGTCGTTTTTTTTTGTTTTTGAAGCCCTTCAGTCTCAGATGCCATCTGATGGTTATGGGGCTGCAGTCGGCAACAGTAACCGCCTTAATCTGAGTCGAGGATTGTCCAGTGTCTTGGCGGACAGCCAATTGGATCCTCCGGCTCAAGACTGGTGACATTTTTTGGGGTCTTCCACTTGACTTTTTCGTTCCATAACCCTCAGGATCATTTAAGAAATTCCAAATGACTGTCTTACTGCAACCCACCATCCCAGCAGTGATGGCACGCTGCAAGAGACCCTGCTTGTGCAGCTGAACATCGTTCAAGAGGGGAAAGTTTCTTTACCTGACAGAAAATGACAGTGAATCCAGATTTTTTGCACAGATTTGGCCTTTTAAAGGCATGTGGTCCTAAACTGTAAAACAGCAAAATATTTCAAAATAAATATTTTTCAAGGTAAAAGAGTGCAAATGCATTTATAAAAATAAAAGGAAGGAAGAAGGAAAATAAAAAAGGAAAATGAAATTAAAAAGATGTTTTTTTCCTACAAGTCCAGATGGGTGTTTGATGCTACAAAGCTGACTCAGAGCTGTAAAATCCTCCATGAGTATGGTAGGGAACAGATTGCATTATTTAATTGTAATAATAATATAATAATATAGCTTCATAGTGATTACAGGACATCAGACTACTTGTTCTCATTGCTTAATAATGCAGTAAAATCATATAGAAATAAAAAAATCTGAAGTTGCGCTATTTGAACACGTTGCCTGCCTGCAGCACTAAAGCACTGAGAGACGTCTGTCTCGCCTTAGCAGCACCTGTCCCTGTCCTCCTCTTCAGTTCGCCTCAACATAAGCTCGTCATATTCTGTGATATGATTTACTCTGAGGTGTTTGATGAGGTTAGTGGTGTTGCCACAACACCTCACTGTCTTTCCACATGTATTGCAAACCGCGTGTGGGCTGTTTGTGGAGGTAAAATATGACCGCACATGACTCTGTTTACGCTCAGCCATTGTTGTGAGTGCGCACGCCAGGGGCTGCGACACATTTACACAACTGTGTTTTGCATATGACTATGAAAGGCGGAAGAGGAAGTAGTTCCTTCCAATTTAGATGATCCAAATGATATAGTTTCTTTCCACTGCGTTCCTTTTAATGGGAAAAACTACAAATTTACCCAGAGTACTGAAATATCGATATTTTAATATGAGAATCAATTCTAGAACATAAATAACTGGTATCTGAAGAATCGATATTTCAATATCGATCCGCACACCACTAGTCAACACACAAACAAAGACACAAAAATAATTGGTTGATGTTTACATTACAGTATCAGCAGTGATTTAATAACTTTATGACCTCTGTGAAAATAATCTCCACATCATTTACTGTATATAATACAGCATTCAGGGCCTTTGTATCTTATCTTCTGTACCTTTACCACACGCTTGACTAGGTTTAGGTACTGTACAAATTCTACTGATTGAAATATACTGGACATTCAATGCTAAGATTCAGCATACCGTGTTCGGGGCTGGGATTGGATAAATTCATAAAACATCCAACTTTTATGTATTAATTTTCAAATTGCATTAATAAAGACAGGCATCATGTAAAAAATAAAACTGCACATTATCCTCGATCATCATTTATGTGCAGAATGAATGTGTGCACTCACGTATTCAAATAAATTAACTTAAATAGTGTCATCTCCAGTCTTAGCAGACACGAGAGAACTGACAGCTATCCGGTTGTTAAGTCTGACGTCACTAGCCGTGTCTGGGCCTAAACTCCGCTGCAGGTCCATATATCAAACGATCACTATGGCATTACTGAGAGTTGGAAAACTGTCTAAAGTCTTTCATCTTTAATAAAATGATCAGCGTTCTGCTCTACCAGCTGTAACAACTGAGTTTAACATCCAGGCATCCATGAAAACGGAATTTATGACATTTAACGGAGTTAGAAGTTAGCAGGAAGTTAGCTCGCTAATATAGCATGTCCTGACTGCGGGGTTTTGGAAACAAATTAAAACGTACAGCTCTGTTATCACTTCCAACATAAATGAAGACAGAAAACTAAACAGCAGTGACGTTTGTAGGGTTACTGAAGTTTGGCTAGCTGGTATATAATGATGTGCTACGTGACCGCTAGCGACACAGCTATGTTAGCATAATATAAACAAGCTAACTTTTTTCCACTCGATAAAAGTTAACGTGAGTGTTCTCGGTGGTCAGGAACAAATGTAATCGCATGGCAGGATGCTGTAAAAGGACCAAACTTCAGCCAGGAGAACAACTGAGATAATCCATCCACAATACGAGGTTAGTCATTCATATACTGCTGCATGGGCTGGGCTGTAGCTACATCCTAAGGTTTTAAAAACTGAGCTTAAATGAATGATTAGCGGTAATAAAAGCCGAGGGAGGTCAACAGTGATCACTGACTGTTTTAGGAGCTTTTTGAGATTAAATAGAAGAAAATACAAAACATTAAACATGTTAACAACACAAAAGCCATATTAAACGCAGACTACTTTAGGCCCGGAAGTAGGATTCGTCACGTCATCACTTAACGACCGGATTATTTTAATCACCATGTCTCAGTTCTTTTAACTCTTTTAATGTAACTGGGCTCAGTGTTGGTTCAAGCTTTTATTTGTGGAAAGCCCATTAGCTTACAAAAACACAGCTATGTTAGCCAAACTTCAGTAACCCTACCTATGTCACAGCTGTTTAGTTTTCTGTCTTCATTTATGTTGGAAGTGATAGCAGAGCTGTACGTTTTAATTTGTTTCAGAAATCTCTCAGTCAGAACACGGTATATCATGTTTACGTGGAAACTAGCGAGCTAACTTCCTGCTGACTTCTAACTCCGTTAACTTTCATAAATTCGGTTTTCATGGATGACTGGATGTTAAACTTAATTGTTACACCTGGTAGAGCAGCAACGCTGATCATTTTGTTACAGATGAAAGAATTTAAACTGTTTTTAACTCTCAGTGATGCTGCAGTGATCGTGTGACTTGGGGACCTGCAGCTGAGTTTGGGCCAGGGCACGGCTAATGGCGTCAGACTTAAAGACCGGATAGCTAATCCAATAGTTATTAGTTAAAAAGTTAATTCACAGATTTGCTAATATAATAGCAAGTCTGTGAGCTAACAGGAAAGGGAAATGCATTTTCAAATGAGGAGTGGAATCACCATTTTTAATGTGATAAATAAATCTTTGATTTTTGAATCCATTTACTTATTTACCTTTTAAATTGTATTTTTCTTTGTTTGTTTTGAAATCAGTTTTTTTAATTAGGAACTATAAACTGATTTTTGAAATGAGGTTTTTATTGAGAGTTTCATTGTTGATTTTAGAAATCCATTTTTAATATTGATTGATTGATTGGTAATTTATTTCAAGCATGCAAACAATATACAGGTACATTAAAAAAAAGAAAATAAGAGTTAGAAAAAAAAATACTATCCAAAAAAAATTAATACATTTCAATATAGCTACCGTTCTGATTAATTTACATGTTGAAAGGGAAGAAGTAAACACTTATTTAATCCCACCCCTTTGCCATAAATGATCAGTTAATATTTAGTCAGCTTCCTTACTGATATAATTTGTAATAAAAATAGTGAACAGATGTCTGATATACTATATACTATAATATCACATCATGATTTTTTTAATTATTTTTTTTAAATAGAGACATTCACTTAATTTCAATATTTTCCTTTTCTTTATAGTTCGAGAAGATCATATTTTTATAACTCTTTTTGAACAGTTTTATGTTTGGACGTTGCTTTAATTCCATGTTCAGACTGTTCCACAGTTTCACTCCATGAACAGAAACACAAAAGCTTTTTCTTGTAGTACGAACCTTCCCTGTTTTGAAGTTACAAAAACCCCTTAAATTATAACTTCCTTCTTTCAAGAAAAACATACTCTGAATATTACCTGGCAGTTCTTTATTTTTTGCTTTGAATAGAATTTGTGCTGTTTGGAATTTCACTAGATCGACTGCAAAAATAGTGAGTTTGTATGTTCCTGTAACCTGCACTGTGGATGATTCGAATTGCTTTTTTTTTGAAGAGTAAAAAGTGAATGTAATGTGGTTGTTGCCCCAGACCTCTGCACAATAGCTTAAGTATGGTGAAACCAGTGAACAGTATAGAATATGAAGTGATGTTCTGTCGAATATCAAGTATTTATTAATGGATTAATAATTCATTTTGAAATATTGATTTATAAATAGTGTTTTTATTTTTAATTAAATTACTAAGTAATAAATTACTAATGTTTCAGTACATAAAATTATTAATAATGAATTCGTAAATGAATTTACAAATACATATCTTATTGCATAATTCATTATTCAAGCACAGAATCTCGATATGTGTGACTCTTGTGGTCCTCCATGCTCCCTGTGTTACTCCGGGTACACCAGCTTCCTCCCACAGCCAAAAGACATGCACTTAACTGGTGAATCCAAATATCCCCTCAGTGTGAGTCCAGATGCTTGTCTGTCTCTGGGTGGGAGCCCTGCGACAGACTGGCGACCTGTCCAGGGTGTACCCCGCCTCTCGCCGTATGGTAGATGGGGTAGGCTGGCTCCAGCCCACTGCGATCCTGATAAGGATAGGCTCTGGATAAGAGCCTCTCAAAGTTATTTATTAGTTTTGTTTTTGTTTTTTTAAAAACAAAATCACAAAGGTGTTCTTTTGTGATTTTGCTTCCATCTGTTTTTGTAAAATTATGTCATTAGAGGACATAGAATAAATTTTCACTGCTATGCAGGTAATACTCTGCTTTATCTCTTCATAAAGCCATGTAACACACCAGTTAGTTAAAACGCGGAACATTTCTTAAAGACATAAATGAACACAGAGTTTTATAGGGGTATGGGCTATCATGATAATGATCAAAATCAAAGCGTACTCTGAACACTCTGTTTCCTGACTTTTGTAGCTGATGAAAAATTTATTTAAAAAAAGACACCAGGATGCTTCACCTCAGTCTGTGTCAATGGTTTGTGAATTTTGTTGAGATGCTAGGCTTAGATCTTGATGCCTAAAGATCAAACTGGCTCAGAATTGCATCCTTTTATAATTGCTTATATCTGTACTTGTTATTCTTCACTGTGCATAAGTAATGGTATATATAAAAGTGATTTTAACTCTGGCCTTATGGATATAACTGAATTAAGTTTTACTTTAAATGATGAAAAAGGCTTTCTGCAGAAACACATAAGCATGTTTTAACTTGATTTCTGCTAAGAAAACAGTAGAATGTGTATATATTATATTTGTGCACTTTGCTCTTTTTTTGGAATTAATCTGTTAGAATTTTTAATTATGTTTTTTTTTTTACTGATGCTTTTGAAATATCCAAACCTCTGTTGTATTTCAGAGTACTATCCCTGGAATTGGCTTCTTAAAGATCCATGCTCCTTGGAATGTTTTGTGTCGAGAGGCTGAATTCATGAAACTCAAAATGCCAACAAAGAAGGTACTCCACCAATTATTTCCTATTTCTAAAATATGTGTTGCTGCTGTGCTTTGACTTCAGAAGTGTACAGATGCTGTCCTGTAGCACAATCCTTTGCACAAAATATCAGCTGACTCAGTCCAAAAATATCCACTGCAAAATAAATAATTGGAATAATTAGCAACAATTATCACTCAGTCCCCTATTTGTACTAGTTTGTGCTTTTCTTAAAGTGTTTTGAAAGTATCTCCAATAATGTAGTCCAGTTTATGATCACTGTAGTACCTAAGTAAATTATTTTTAAATTTATTGACCATCAGCCTGTTTTTAATAAACTGACAGCAAAATGTATGTGAAAGAACACAGCAACAGAAAGAACTACAGCTCTCTACACCTAAACCTGCCAAGGCTCTTGAAGTGAATGGCTGGTAAACACAAAAAAGTATATATTACATTTTAGCTCTTGGAATGAAATCATTATTCAATCAAATTGCTACTTTTGGGTAGTTTTTGGATTGTTTGAGTTTTTTTAAATTTTATTTTATTTTTATTTTTATTTTTATTTTATTTTATTTTATTTTATTTTATTTTATTTTATTTTATTTTTATTTTTATTTTTATTTTTATTTTATTTTATTATTTGGATCTCCTCTGCAGGTTTATGAAGTGAAACAAGGCAGCAATGTGGTGGAGAAGATCAGGATGTTCATTCACAAAGTTACAGCTCCTCTCCACCCTAAAGTCGACACCAGCCGATCACAGTGTCAGAAACCCCTCTCTCACGCCTTCTCCAGAGAAAAACAGCACCTGTAAGTAAAATATCTGCTTATAGTTATAAAGACAATTGAAAAATAATATATCTCAAACTTAGGCTTTTACACCTGTTCTTAGGCAAACACTATAGAACCCGTGTGTGTTGCCTCTGAGTTGTCCAGTTTGTTGACAACCACAAATTTGTAGCTTGTTACTAATTTCCAATTTCAACTCCAAAAGTTGATTCTGTTCATCTGGACGAAGCGTTTTCAGTGGGAGAAATGTTTCATCATCATCAGGTGACTTCTTCAGTCTCAGCTGACTGCAGGTTTCAATCTTATAAACAGTACATTAGCATAATGACTGAAACCAGCCCACTGAAGGAACAATGGGCTGGGAGGTCAGTTCCTTAATCATAATTATGCAAATTCTCATGACCATTGATCAACAACCACTGATCAATGGCCATGAGTACATTCACAGGGAGTTGGGGAATGGCTGCAATCACAGCGTTCCAGATGAACAGAATCAACTTTTAGAGATGAACTTACCTGGATGAATGAGCACGCATCGAGATGTTCCAGTTTCATCATGTATAATCAAGGCATTTTATTTTCAATATGAAGTATAAGCTTTTTGCAACTAATTTAGGGATATAATGTGATTTATGAGAAGCTCTGCTCTGGATAATTCTGTGATATTTGGTTTAATACTAAGGTCAGTAGCCTCCATTAAGCCAATCAGTTCTCTGGAAAATCGTATCCCATGCCCTAGAACAGTGGTTCCCAAACTGTTTTGCTAGGTGCCCCTTTGTTTTATAAGACAATCTTCCCCACTTTCACTACCCCACCAAAAACCTGTCCATTATGCTAGCAGTGTCCAAGCGTTCTTTTTAAAATATATATATATTATTATACAGCGCCCCCTGTAATGGTGGCGAACCACCCACTTTGGGAAGCTCTGCCCTAGAAGATCATTTAAACCTTTGCGTGCGTAGTTAAGAGGTTAAAAAAAAACTTGCAAGCCATTTAATTCCTCTTTAATAATAAAAATAATAATAATAATAATAATAATAATTTTAAAGCCTTGTAGGTGAGCAGCACCTTGCAATCTGCTCGAACCTGACAAGGTAGCCAATGCAGAGATCTCAGAACAGGGGTAATGTGCTCAAATTTCCCAGTTCTTGTTAAAATCCGAGCAGCTGCATTTTGCACCATCTGTAGACCTCTAAAACTTTTCTTTGGTAGGCCAGAAAGACGAGCATTACAATAATCAATACGTGTCGCTTGACAAAACTTGTCTGATTCTGGCGATGTTCTAGGGCTGGGCGATATGACCCAAAATTCATATCTCGATATTTTTTACCTGGACGGCGATATAAGATATATATCTCGATTTTTTTTTAAAGCCATAAAGTAAGAACAAAAAGAGAGTTCTTAGTCAAAGCTGTGTCCCAGATGTCACACAGACACTTTTATTAACATGGAGCATAGATGTACATAAAATTTACTCAAAAATAAATTATGAGCATTTATTAAATAATAATGCTCCATAAATAAAAGAAAACAATGTTGTTTTTGTGCATAACAAAAAGCTCACAATTGTGCAGTCAAAATGTAAACTAACAGACGCTGAGCAGAATAACAAAGACAGATTTCACAGCTGCCAAGTTCGTGACTGACAGCCTGGAGTTTGAAATCCGCTTCATAACCGTGTGTCTTACAGGTGCCATTTATGGTCCTTATACACAGTAGGGTAATATTACGTTGAAGCACAGTACGTATCACTCCGCGAGGCTCCAGACTACGGTAGCCGTAATGCTCCGACAATCCATCAACCGGTGCAGCACCGTAGCTTACCAAAGTCGTACTAAAACATTTTTTGACAGATTGCTGAGCGCTGTGTACCACATAAAATCTGTTCGCGGCCATCAAGCACAACCAGAATTCATACATAAGGCGCACTGTCAACTTTTGAGAAAACGAAAGGATTTTAGGCTGTGCAGCGCCTCTGGGCTGCATGGCGTTAGCGTGGTTAGCTCGTTAGCTCGTTAACACGTTGACGGCGTCCAGCCCCACGCACGGGGCGATGCGCAGTAACTCGGTAACGGAGATTTGCCGTATCCATCTTGTCGCTTCCTGCAGGTGAAGCGATGGGGGAGGAGGGGGAGTTGTGTTCAGTGAAGGAGAGGCGAGGCCGTGCAATGTTGCGTAAAGATAAAAGTGGACGAAAGAGAGGCAAACTTGCGGCTCCACAAGTAACATAGACTATATCGATATAAAGGATATTGCCACATCTTATATCTCGTATAAAAATATATCGATATTTTTTAAAAACTCGATATATCGCCCAGCTCTACGATGTTCACAAAAACAAAGGCGGTCTTTGTTATCTCTTTTACATGAGATTCAAAGGAGAGCACCATGTCAAACCACACACCCAAGTTTTTACCTTGTTCCTGCAATTTATGACACTGTCATCAATTTTCAAGATGAAATTTTGGGACAAGTGCTGAAATTTGTGTGGCCCAATGACCATCAACTCTGTCTTATCAGGATTTAGGAGCAAGAAATTATCCAATAACCAGCCCTTAATTGCAGATAAACAACATTCTAGTTTAGAGACTTCAGCACAATTTCCAATGGTTAAAGGAACATAAAGCTGCAGGTCATCAGCGTAACAATGAAAGGTTACATTAAAAGAACACCAAGAGGCAGCAGGTACATAGAAAACTGCAATGGTCCAAGTACGGAGCCCTGAGGGACCCCATGCCTCACTGCACAGGTCTCTGAGAGATCATTTTTAAAACTAACAGTCTGAGACCTCCCAGACAGGTCAGATCTCAGCCATGATAAAACATTTCCTGTAACTCCAATAAAATGTTCAAGCCTATCTAATAAAATGCAGTGATCCACAGTGTCAAACGCAGCACTTAGATCCAGCAGTAATAAAACTGAAGTGCGATCGTTGTCTGCATTTACCAGCAGATCATTTACCACTTTGACTAAAGCTGTTTCTGTGGAGTGATTTGGTCTAAAAGCAGACTGAAATGCTTCAAACAGATTGTTAGTTGACAGATACTCAGTGAGCTGCTTAAAAAACACTTTTTCAAAGACTTTAGATAAAAAGACAGGTGTGAGATGGGTCTAGAGTTTGCGACCATGTCAACATCCAGTCCAGGCTTTTTCAAGATCGGCACTACCACAGCTGATTTAAGACATTCAGGAAAGACTCCGGTCGTCAGTGAAGTATTTAAAGAAACAGAATGTAGGGTCCTAATGCTGACCACAGTTCCTTTATAGCCCAGGCTGGTAGAGGATCCAAAGAACAGGTTGTACATCGAGCTGCTTTTACAACCTTAGTTAATCCAGACAGAGAAATAACCTCGAAGTCAGAGAATAGTTTTTCAGCACCAACAGGCAAAGCAGCTGAGTAGTCTGAGAACAGCTTGAGGAGGGAGTAATCTGATTCCTAAGTGTTGCAGCCCTGTCTCTGAAGAACGCAAGAAAGTCATGAGCTGTCAAATTAGAGTAGACTTACTCTCTGTAAGTTGTGACACTGTGTTGAATAAGAGTTTTGAGTTATGTTTATGACTCATGATGAGATTTGAGAAATAATTTGCTTTCGCTGTCGACATCGCTGATGGAAGAGAAGACAATGAGTCCTTTCAAGCCTGGAGAAATACTTCTAGTCTGGAAGATCTCCAGTGACGCTCTGCTTTTCTACAATTTCTTCTCAAGTTCAGGAGCTCCTCATTTAACCAAGGCATAGGGTTCCTTTTTTGACATTTCAACTTCCTTACAGGAGCGACAGAGTCCAGTAGTTCAAGAAGTGTATTATTAAGATTCGCAGTCAAGGTGTCCACACATAACTCCTGGGTAAAAATAGGGTCCAACACATCAGGTAGATGTAATTTAACTCCAAGCAATGCTTCGTGGCTAATATAACGAGATGATCTGAGGGGCAAGTTTCCCCTCACAGAAGCTGGAGATTTAGGGATTAAAATATCAAATAATATTGCTGAGTGGTCTAGAATAGGTAAAACACAATTTTTAGTCATTGATACATTCAGCCCGTAGCCCAAGACAAGGTCTAGAGTGTGGCCCTCACGTGTTGGCCCAGACATGTGTGAAGTTTAAGGAATCATTTACATTTAAGAAATCTTTGACCAGGGGTTTATCCTCAGAACACAGATGAATATTAAAGTCCCCCGCTATAAGAATCATTTCATAGTGAGCGATAAAACATGTCAAGAAGTCTGAAAATTCCAGAATAAACAAGTCATTATATTTAGGTGGACGATGGATGACTATAATTAGAACCACAGGACAGCCTAAAGTCAGCAGTTGGGACTCAAATGAGGGGATAAACACCAGGACTTTGTTTGCATTTAAAACAGTCTTTGATGATAGAGGCTACCCCGCCTCCCCTCCCACACAACCTGGGGGAGCTGAAGAAGCTGGCATCGGTGGGCAAAGTTACAGCAAGGTGCCACTTCACCAGCGCAGCCATGTCTCAGTTAGGAGCATGACATCCAGCTTATGAGTACCAAAGAAGTCCCGAAGAACATGAGTTCTATTTGATACGGATCTTGCGTTTAAGAGAGCTAATTTAACTCTGTCCATCCGTGGTAGCAGGCAGTAATTGTAGGTTGTTCATATTTGCTCCACCTCCCCTCGTATCCACTCGGCATGGCGACCAATAAAGCAGCCTCGGGTGAGCGTGCTCCGATGAGGTCGGGTAAACAGGAAGAAGGCAGCGCTGTTTGAGGCCAAAATAAAGTCCTAAACAGCCACGGTCACCGATGGTAACGACCCGCCGCATCGGAGTTCTGACCCGAACACGCTTCCCAGAGCGCGTGCCGCGCATTCGTCCACTTCTCCAGCGCTTCCGTTTCGAAGGATTCCAGGGGGGATCACGGCGATGCAGTTCCCCTGGTACCGACGCCAGAGGGAGTCCTCCACATCGCTCGCTAACGCTGGAAAGCTTCAGCAGTGAGTCACGGATATTAAGCAGCGTCTGTTGCTCATACGCCAACAGGGAGTGAGTTTTTAAAACTAGCAGGGACACCACTAAGAACATAAAACGTAAACATTGCAGAACCGAGAGACGGCGTGCCATGACATCCGGCGCCATCTTCAATCTATTATTTAAAATAACATAAAAAATTAAAATGAAGACAACAAAGTAGTTGACCCTATGTGAAATTTGCAAGTAAGCTGGCTTACTGGTTTGAGTTTCCAAAAATTCAGTGACGATATATTCAAGAGGGATTCAAACCTTACCCAGGGCACCACCCTAGAGCCAATTCATTTGAAAGCACGTAGGCCTTAACCCATAGGGCCTGGCTGGGCTCAGCTGATATAGGTGAAGACCTACAGATCCTGTAGTTTGTGGATTGGTGTACAGTTGAAGGTCTTGGTGATCTAATATACAGCTCCTTTAGGCATATGGAGTGCCACCTCTCTGGTGTGGAAGGAGCCTGAGCTTATGGTTGAGAAACCTCAACCTCATTTCACAGCATTTTTGCTGAGGAGGCTGCACAGACCTTCATTATTTGGTAGCTGCTTCTTGTTGTAGCACCAGTACATGAACTACATGGTGGACACCAGAGATGAAAAATGCTGTCAGGTTAAAGCAGTGCTGTTGAGCTTTGTTGGCTTTTGGGATCCTGGAAACACCTGTTAGGTACCAACTGAAACAAAACCTTGGTGATTTCTGAAAGGCTTTTGTTTGGTTTGAAGTAATTCGGGCAGACCATCAGAAAATTTTGGAAAGGGAAAATTTTCCCTACCCACTGTTTACTGGATTGCTGTTGACTTCAACTTAGGATGCATTCAGGCAGTAATTTGAATTTTCCTAAACAGTACTGACATGTCTGCTGTAGAGAAGGTGGTCTGGAAACACGGGGGCAGCCGAGATCACTGGGACGGTTAAAAACATGCTTTAAATGTTGGGGGTTATCCTAGTTGACAAGCCTCTTGGAAATCAGTGACATTTCCCTTGGGTTGTCTGAATTGCTGTGGTGGTCCACCTATTAAAAAAGGGGGAACAAATAGTGTGCTTTAACTATATCACAATTCTCAGATTCCCTGAGGAGCGCTATTTGAGGATACTAGAGAAGAACGTCTCCCATCAGTCAAATCTTGAATTCAGAAGTTAAAATGTAGCTTTTGTCCCAGTAGTGGGAAACTCAGGGCTGTGCAAGGATACATGGAAGGTTGTCCAGCCAGTCTTCATCTGTTTTTTGCACTTCAAGAATGTATTCAAATGCACCCTTGATGTACACTACAGGGTGCTTTGGTAATATGGGGTTCTGGGCTTAATGATTTCCGCTATTTGGACCCTGTGCAACCATTGTGGGAACTTGGTTTTGTACTGCTGGCAAAGAGTAAGACTTGTTCGCTGAGTGTACTGGACTCCAGTCTTTGTCACCAGTTTTAGTCATAATTTATGGATCAAATTTCTAGGCACAGCTAAGAGGTTGGATTCAATTTTCTCTGCATCTGATCGCTTTTTCCAGTTGGTGTGATTCTGTTGGCTTGATGAAGCATTTAGGTTACTCTGGGGTTTCTGCAGCCAAAAGTAGAGCTACTAAGATGTGGACTGGAACTTCTGAGTCTGAGGCCATGGTTCTCAGTTGGAAAAGGTTGCAGTACCACCTCCAGGCTGGGAATGAACTTCTGCCCCAAGTGAATACATTCAAGTATCTTCGTGGCTTTCTAGAAAGAGCCTAGAAACTCACTTTATACTCAGTAGCAAATAGCAGTAAGATAAGAAGCTATAAGGCTGTTTCTGAACAAGTCTTAAATAACAATTTTCAGTACCTGCTGTACATTGAAACAGATGCGATACAAAATGAAAATATAGGTTTTAGATTTATCAAGTGACCAAAAACTAATTTAAAATATGCTAATTGTGTTAATTTTAAACACCTTTAAAATGTGGATAATAAAGAAAGGAAGCTCGATGTAGTAGACTGTCCATTCAAAAACATTAAATAGTTGGATAAATGAGCAATGTTAGCTGACAAAGAGGTAATATGTTTTCATGGATTCTGAGTGAGCGAAACAAGAACATTACTATCAGTTTTAGAATTAAAAACCAGATAAGAGAAGATAACTGCAAATCTGGAATCAGAGAAAAATAAATTCACACGATAGACTTTGATATATTGTTTTTCTAAACTGAACTGAAGTTGGAGCTGGCAACTTTACAACTTTATAACAGGAAAGCTGAAGCTTTCATCATGATCAGGTTTGTGGTAGGACTCGACTTATGCGGTCAAAGAAGTGCAGGAGACTGATGCTGTCCAGTGTAGCCAGTGATTTATTCACCATTTTGTAACCGAAACAATATTTACAAAGAAACAAATAAGAAACTCAACTCTATAATTAACTCAGTTCAAATAAACATAACTGAACTTAAATCAACGGAAATTAAGGTCAAACTGCACACAGCTACACTGACCCGAAACCTTTCCTGAAACACCTGAGTTCTTCTGCTTAAATAGTCCACTCAATCAAACAATTTCTCCTCTGGACTATTCCATTCAGTAGGTAGATATGATGAACATGATTATATTCAAGTCTCTACTACTCCTCTTTACTGGCAACATGAACTCTGGTGTAATCAATACATATTATAACAATAAATCTACTTCTTCATCAACCCTCTAAAATCAACTTTATTAAATTATAAGAGTTCTTCCCCTTCTGCACTTGGTCTCTTCCTGTGACCTCAAATGAACCCAGAAGCTATAAAGCAGGAAGTAAAACTACATTTCCTCCTTTTGTTTCTGGAAGACAGGTAGGTAAGGTAAGTTCTAAACAATACAAATTAACAGTTGAAATAAATAACATGTTAACTTAACAAACTTGTAGGAATTGATTTAAACCAAGATGTTATATTATATAATCTGTAAAAGTGCAAAACATAAACAAACCCGGGATAGTAGATGTTTGCCTATTGCAGATTACCTGTGAAATATGGTTAACTCAAAACAAGAATGTTAACTAAGAATATGGACAAATGGTCTTCTCACCCACTTTGTCACAAGGGTTGTATAGTGATCATCATCCATTTCCAAATAAAGCTAGTCTACAGCAAACACTTATTTTATCAGCACAATGAAAGAGAAATCACAGAATAAACGATTTAGAATAACTTGACTAAATACAGGCTGCAAAGGCTTTATGTTCTCTCTATAAGTGAATTTGCTTTTAAAGTAATAAGAGAGCACTGATGTCTTACAGTCATCCTGCTGCGATGTATGGAGGAGAGAGTGGGCAGTGAGCAGCTATATTTGGAGCTCTGACTAAGAGCTTGCGAGAGATGTCCCTCCACATTTTCTCTGTTACTTAATGTTCAGCTCTGAAATCACTCTGACCTAAGCAACTTTCCCAGTTCGAATTACAAAATGTATCTTACAAATATTTCTGGCTTCATTAGAAATGCTTTTGATTCCTACAAATCTCCACAGTTGTCTTGAACTAAATGATTTCCAAAGCAATGTTACGTTTCTTGGTATGAAACAAGAACACCATTCAACCAATGAAACTGCAGCTTTAACATGTTAATGCTGACAGAGCTGATGGAACAAACAAGGGCAAAAAACTAAAACACAATTGCTGATTGACTGCAATGATTCAAAATGACCAACAGAATATCACAGAGAGGCTGATAAACATCATGGAAAGAAGAACATGAGATGGGGGGGAGTGCCTGATCTGAAAAGAAACAGTTAATAATGAAATGATTAATAAATAATAATTAATCAATGAAAAAAAAGCCAAAAGCTTTATTTAAATTGAGGGTTATCGAGGTAACATGGGGAATAGCTTTGTGGAATTCCTGTCTAATATTGGAATTATAACGGATTCACTCAATTCAGACTTCCTGTATGTTTTTCTTTTCCTGCATCTATTATATAGACGCACATCTCACAAACATGCCACAAGTGTTTCTTTGCATCTGTAACTCATCTGTGTTGTTTTCTTTTATCAGATTTGATCTCTCTGACAAGAACAAGTTCTTTGACAGCAAGACTCGGAGCTCCATCGTGAGTGTTTGTTTTAGTAGCTGGATGGTTGAAGAGTTAACTCTGTAGATATTGATTCAATTACATGTCAAAATAAAGAAATAATTGTTTGGCTTATGATTATAAGGTTCCCAGTTCCCTGCTTTGTCTTGTGTTAAATGTTCACTCCTCATCCTCACAGATAGAAACTGCATTATTGCTACAGTTTTCTTTCTTGTTGTTTAACGGTCAGGTCTATGAGGTACTGAAGAGGACAAAATGCATGAAACCCAAATATCCCTTGGGTAAGAAATCTGCCTTTCTGATACCAGGAATGGATCAATGTGCAATTAATCTCAGTCTCTCTGTGATTAGTCCCACAGGCCGAGAGCGGTCTGGACACATCATGTCCATTTTAACCATATCAGTGCAACAGCTGAAATATTAGATGAACGTCAATATTCCCACAGAGGAAAAAACAGCCTAACACAGTAAAACAATTGTTAAAGTCCACTTCTAGGTTTTAACAGCACCTGAAGAAAAATATTAAATTAAACTGGAAGAATATTAAATTAAGAATATAAAATGTAGCTGACGGTCACATAACTCAGAGGAACAACACAACAAACAACATTTGCACAACAAATGATAATAAAATTGTGACCACGGGCACTGTTATTATCAGCAAAAGTGGCAGTGGTCTGCACGACTGTACAAAACACAGAAACTCTGTAGGACAGCAGCTTTTATTTATGAGCGATTTATATGTTGATGATCAGAGCCGACTGTGACATTATACTGAAAAGCAAATCAAGGGCTTCAGATAACGAACTAATGGTTGATCGTGTGTGTGTGTGTGTGTGTGTGTGTGTGTGTGTGTGTGTGTGTGTGTGTGTGTGTGTTTCTGAGTTATAATTCTGTTAAATGTGCCTTCATGCAGGGCTCACCAGTCTGCTAGCCAATGGTGTGTACACATCTGCTTATCCCCTCCATGATGTGAGTATCACACTTTCTCTGCCGTGTTTGAGGCTGATGTTTATACACCAAGATAATGATTATAGTCTGTGGGTTTCTGCTTGTACACTATTATTTAAAAAGAAACAAAAACACTGTTTACATTTACTCTGAGCTCTCTGACCAGTTGTGATTTATTCAATGTGATTTAATGTATTTTTATGTAGCTCAGTTTAAGACAGTAATATTGTTTTAATTGTGATGCTGTAATTGGGGAGGCTGTAGCTCAGGTGGTAGAGCAGGTCAGCTAATAACCAACAGGTTGGTGGTTTGATCCCAGTCTGCTCCAGTCTGCACACAAATATTCCATGCTGCTCTCGGATGCATCCATGGATGTCAGATAGGAAGCACTTAGAAACAGCACAGAAAAGGTGTTTGTGTGACTCGTGAATGTACAAGTTGTGTAAAGTGCTGTGTGTGTTTAGTTCATGATGTATTGACTTTTAATTCCATGGTGTCTTTCTACTGATTTATTTCATATCTGCTGTGATTTTGTTGTTTAATTGCTTGTAAAATGTAAATAAATGTATTATTGTTGTTATTTTTACCAATATTCCTTTTTTAAATTTTAACCTAAAGTCAACTCGGGAGGCTGTAATACAGTGGAAATATGTCTAATACTGACTATAAAACCTGTGTGTTACAGGGAGACATTGAAGGGCTGAGTGCAGAACCTAATGACAGGAAGGTAAGTAGAGAACACAAAAACAGTATTACACCAAAACATAGTCTATTAAAAACATCTCACTTATATTCAGCCTAAATTGACTGATGACAAAACGGTGACCCTATTTTTAACTGACAATGGAGTTTGGAAGCTCAAGTAAAGTAGAAAAGCACTACGTAATAACTGATAACTAATAACTAATAACTAGTCCATTTAGTATCACAGATACTGAATTAACTATCATGTATCTTGATGCACGCTCAATCTTCCAGGTAAGGAAATCACAAAAGGTTGATTCTGTTCATCTGGACGTTTTCAGAGAAACGTGTCGTCACTCATCCAGGTGACTGCTTCAGTCTCAGCTGACTGCAGGTTTCCTCTGATGATTGCACATAAATGACACTTGATCAATAACCATGAGTCCCATTCACAGAGAGTTGGGGAATGGCTGCAATCACAGCATGTAAGATGGTGACAGATGTACAATTAGACCCCCTGCTCGATTCAGAGATGGTCTCTTTTCACGTAAATGGCCTCCTCGACTCACCCTTACACCAGTAGGCCTGTAGGTGTCATCCACATACCTGAATCAGTAACTTGGTTGTGTTCCTGGGTAGGAGAACATGGCCCTCTTTTCTACTTCTTCTATGTACAAGTTGGCCTTGATGGGTGAAACTGGGAGCCCATGGCACACCTGCGTTTCTGTCTGTAGCACTGACCCTGGTATGTGAAGTAGGTGGAATGAAGACACAGTTCCAAGTCCAAACACACTTGATTGGTGCTGAGAGCGGGGTCATCCTGTAATCTCTTAACCCTTTAAAGCCGGTCGGAGCGGGCACGCTCTGTTTTGCGTAACTATTTTTAAATCCCGGTAGCTCTGCAACCACGTGAGCTAGCGCAATAATTTTTTTTGCATGTGAAACCGGAGGAGTTGTACTTACATCTTATGCCATCAGCTTGTCCTCGGTCACAGTTTCCTTCCACATATAGCTTTGCAAAAACTGCATAAAAAGCACTTGCAGCAACAAAAACATAATATTCCAGAAACACGCTTTGCCGATCCGATCAGCTGTTCGTAACACTTCCTACGTTGGAATAGACGTCAGCGTGAACTTTTGCATTACCGCCATTTGTAGTTTTTTTTTACCATCCGGGCCTCATGAGCCTATACTGGTGTTTTTAAAAGTTATCTTTGACTTTATGACTTTCTGTGTCGTTTCTGGGATGCTTAGGACTCATATTACACTGCTGGAAATAGTTTATTTTGATGCATATGCTGCTTTTCTGCAAATTTGCATTATAATATTTATTTTCGTTTTTCCTGCAGTATATAAAAATTGGTGTATTTCAAAAATAAAACTATGAAGACACTCAAAATAAGTTTCCTGTGGTGGGAAACTATTTTGTGCAACATTTTTGTATTTACAGTTTTGAGGGATAAGCCTCTGAAATTTCTCTAACTAGAAATATATGTTAAAAAACAAAAACGATTTTCAATTTTTTTGTAGTTTATTGCACTTTTTTGCAATTTATGTAATTACTATGCACTTAATGCATGCATATTATTAAAATCTGGGCTATAATGGTTGTATTGATGTATAGCAACTTGAAATGCTCCCAAAAATGGCTCCACAGCATGTAAACATATAATATAAGCTCTGGTGGACTTGGTTCTATGGTAGGTCTTAAAAGCACTACGTCGACTGCTTCAGTGACTCGAACACAAGAGAGATGTAACATCATACAACACCATGGTTTCATCTGCCTCCATAATGATATCGCTCACCTTCTCAACAAAATCTGAAATGTTCTGGATGTGGTGTTCAGAGCTGCCTACCAGCGGGTTGAGGACTGAAGCCAGAAACTTGGAGATGTTATAGGTGACCGAGTGGATCATACAGACTATTGGTCTTAAAGGTGCACCCTGTTTATGTATCTTTGGTAAACCTTTCAGACTTGGTGTAGCTTCCCTCTGGTTATATTAGTGATCAAAAACCTGACCTCACAGCCATTGTTCCTTCAGTGGGCTGGTTTCAGTTGTTGTGTAAATGTGCTGTTTATAAGATTGAAACCTGCAGTCAGCTGACACTGAAGACGTCACCTGATGATGATGAAACGTTTCTCCCACTGAAAACATCCAGATGAACAGAATCAACCTTTTGGGCTAACTGTCATGTGCTGTCCCTCTGCTAGAATTAGGAAATGAGAATGTGCAGAGCTAATGCAGTCAACTGCTTTATGACTGCATCATATCGCAGTTGGGTGTGGGTATGACTATATATGTGAATGGTTGTTTCTGTGTCAGCCATGTAATAGACTTCTGATCCCCGAACCCCCAATAATGAACGGATGGATGATTATGAAATCTAAATCTGGAAACTTTTCTTTTGGCACAATAAATGTTATTGCATTAGGACATATAACGTGAAACTGATAAAAACTGATAAATCTGCAAAAAATAGCCTCTAATTCTTTTATTTATATATTTATATATTTATATATATATATATAAATATATAAATATATATATATATATAAATATATAAATATATATATATATATATATATATATGTATATATATGTATATGTATATGTATATATATATATATGTATATATATATATATGTATATATATATATATATGTATATGTATATATATATATATATATATATATATATATATATATATATATATATATATATATATATATATATATATATGTATATATATATATATATGTATATATATATATATGTATATATATATATATGTATATATATATATATGTATATATATATATATATATATATATATATATGTATATATATATATATGTATATATATATATATGTATATATATATGTATATGTATATATATATGTATATATATATGTATATGTATATATATATGTATATATATATATATATGTGTATATATATATGTGTGTATATATATATATATATGTATATGTATGTATATGTATATATATATATACAGTGGGGCAAAAAAGTATTTAGTCAGCCACCGATTGTGCAAGTTCCCCCACTTAAAATGATGACAGAGGTCAGTAATTTGCACCAGAGGTACACTTCAACTGTGAGAGACAGAATGTGAAAAAAAAATCCATGAATTCACATGGTAGGATTTGTAAAGAATTTATTCGTAAATCAGGGTGGAAAATAAGTATTTGGTCAATAACAAAAATACAACTCAATACTTTGTAACATAACCTTTGTTGGCAATAACAGAGGTCAAACGTTTACTATAGGTCTTTACCAGGTTTGCACACACAGTAGCTGGTATTTTGGCCCATTCCTCCATGCAGATCTTCTCAAGAGCAGTGATGTTTTGGGGCTGTCGCCGAGCAACACGGACTTTCAACTCCCGCCACAGATTTTCTATGGGGTTGAGGTCTGGAGACTGGCTAGGCCACTCCAGGACTTTCAAATGCTTCTTACGGAGCCACTCCTTTGTTGCCCGGGCGGTGTGTTTTGGATCATTGTCATGTTGGAAGACCCAGCCTCGTTTCATCTTCAAAGTTCTCACTGATGGAAGGAGGTTTTGGCTCAAAATCTCACGATACTTGGCCCCATTCATTCTGTCCTTAACACGGATCAGTCGTCCTGTCCCCTTGGCAGAAAAACAGCCCCATAGCATGATGTTTCCACCCCCATGCTTCACAGTAGGTATGGTGTTCTTGGGATGCAACTCAGTATTCTTCTTCCTCCAAACACGACGAGTTGAGTTTATACCAAAAAGTTCTACTTTGGTTTCATCTGACCACATGACATTCTCCCAATCCTCTGCTGTATCATCCATGTGCTCTCTGGCAAACTTCAGACGGGCCTGGACATGCACTGGCTTCAGCAGCGGAACACGTCTGGCACTGCGGGATTTGATTCCCTGCCGTTGTAGTGTGTTACTGATGGTGACCTTTGTTACTTTGGTCCCAGCTCTCTGCAGGTCATTCACCAGGTCCCCCCGTGTGGTTCTGGGATCTTTGCTCACCGTTCTCATGATCATTTTGACCCCACGGGATGAGATCTTGCGTGGAGCCCCAGATCGAGGGAAATTATCAGTGGTCTTGTATGTCTTCCATTTTCTGATGATTGCTCCCACAGTTGATTTTTTCACACCAAGCTGCTTGCCTATTGTAGATTCACTCTTCCCAGTCTGGTGCAGGTCTACAATTCTTTTCCTGGTGTCCTTCGAAAGCTCTTTGGTCTTGGCCATGGCGGAGTTTGGAGTCTGACTGGTTGAGGCTGTGGACAGGTGTCTTTTATACAGATGATGAGGTCAAACAGGTGCCATTCATACAGGTAACGAGTGGGGGAGAGAAAAGCTTCTTACAGAAGACGTTACAGGTCTGTGAGAGCCAGGGATTTTCCTTGTTTGAGGTGACCAAATACTTATTTTCCACCCTGATTTACGAATAAATTCTTTACAAATCCTACCATGTGAATTCATGGATTTTTTTTTCACATTCTGTCTCTCACAGTTGAAGTGTACCTCTGGTGCAAATTACTGACCTCTGTCATCATTTTAAGTGGGGGAACTTGCACAATCGGTGGCTGACTAAATACTTTTTTGCCCCACTGTATGTATATATATATATATATATATATATATGTGTGTATATATATATATATATATGTATATGTAGCATGTGATATATTTATTGAGTCGTGCTTCTGTTCACAGCTCCTGTACGAACAGTGGGCAAGCTACAGCGTTTTCTACAAGTACCAGCCCATTGGACTCATCAGGTGAGATCCATATCTGGCATAAAATTGCTGACAGGAAACGCAGTTTGCAAAACCACAATTTATTTGTCCTATGACTTTAAATTGAGGAAATTAATTTTAATCAGAAAGGTCTTGTAATTATGACTTTAATAGTGGCATACACGACCTATTTACATGGAATTAAGCTCAACTATTAAGGGATCACAGTTAATTTTGCAGTGATGGATTTGACAGTGTCCTCTGTATCTCCTCTCACCCAGGAAATATTTTGGGGAGAAGGTTGGACTGTATTTTGCCTGGTTGGGAGTCTACACACAGATGCTGATCCCTGCTGCCATCATCGGAGTAATTGTATTTCTCTATGGCTGTGCTACTGTCGATGATAACATACCTAGGTACGCTGGACACGCTTTTTTATTGCCTTTATTGCAAGTGTCAGCTTGCTATGATTCCAATTTTGTCTAATACTCACAGCAGGTAGGTTACACTTTTGTGACCTTTTGACATTTGCATCACAAACGGAGTGAACAAATTTCTCATTTTTATGTCAAGAAGAACGTAGCCAGGAGTACAAGAAAGCATAGGTCTACAGTAAAGAGAGAGGTGGCAATGGAAAAGGCTTATAGTGAGTTGTATGTGGAGCTAGAAGCTAAGAAATGAGGACTTGTACCAAAGGACTTGGTAGGTAGATCAAGCCAGAGAGGGTGTGCAACAGATTTGAGGTTCGACAAAAATGGAAATGTGCTAAGAAATGACGGAAATGTGTTGAGAAGATGAACGAAGTAGAGGACTGTTGGTAAATCAGGAGGTGGAGAGGATTAGTAATGAAGGAGTGAGAGTCGGATGAAGAGTGCAGAGGAAGTACAGGAAGTAACAGACGGGAAGGTCTCTCCAACTTTTGGCTCAGATGATTCATTTCTGAAATCTATTCTTTTTTGTTAGCATGGAAATTTGTGATCCCAGAAACAATATTACCATGTGTCCACTGTGCGACCAAGCCTGCAGCTACTGGAAGCTGGTCACAGCATGTGGCACAGCCCGAGCCAGCCATCTGTTTGACAACGCAGCCACTGTCTTCTTCTCCGTCTTCATGGCTCTATGGGGTGAGTACATGTCCAAATATATAGGCAACAACCAGAAAATATGTAGACCACAACAAATAAAGCTTGTGCAGCAAAGGATCGCTAAAACTACCAAATTCTGACTGTATTTGTCTGTAAAGGTTCTCAGTCGTCAGGTCATCGTAGCCTAAGGAGCTCTGAACATAAGACTGTTTGATCTGTGGAACCAGCACCTTTGTTTCAGGGCATTTTTAGTGTTGGCAGTTGCAAAGTCAAATACTGCCAGACTTTATATTTCATATTTTATATTAAGAAATATGAACGGTGCAATCATACAAGTGGAGTCATCAGCTGTGAGCAATGTAACGTCAGCACATTTATTATGAACCTTATATTAATTAACAAAAAGCATTTGGAGGATTGTAAGATGTACATGATTTTAAAATATTTTTATAAATCTGTACTTTTTAAATAAAGGCACTGCCTGCTGTTGATTATGTACATTATGTAATAAAACTTGCATAACCATATATGAATAAATATAAAATGTTCATACTCTCTATGGTTGCCATTGGTTGCCTGGTGTCCGAGCATGCGTTGAGTTTGTGTCTCATTGTGTAGCTGTTCTCTTCATGGAGCACTGGAAGAGGCGGCAGATGAGACTGAACTATGTCTGGGACCTCACAGGGTTTGGAGAGGAGGAGCAGGTGAGATGACCCCACATGTTTTAATGCACACAGCATCATTGTTACCTGGTGTTAATTAGTAAATGGTGATAATGAATAATGAGTTTGCACTTTTTGCACAAGTTCTTTTTCTGTGCAAATATTACTGTACAGCTTTTTAATGTTAATGTGCTAATTACATGTTTAGGACCACAATAACTACAAAACCTGCACAGTTTGTAGTTTAAATGTGTGATGCAAGATGCTAGAAACACAAATGAAACTCTAAGTTTGTTGTTGCAGTGCCACATGTTCCAGCTGATCTTTGCTCAGGTTAGAAAGTGCTTTGGTCAGAAATGAAAGCAGATGTGAAGGTTTAACAACACTCTTCTTCAAATAGAGACAAATATGGATATAAAGGATGTAGGAATCTTAAAAACACATTCCTGTAGTGATAAGTAACATAATGGTTGAGATAAGATGAGGTTCCCACACAAACCTTTAGGAGTGAATGTCTTTTAAATGATAATGTACACAGTACAGTTCAGTACAATATCATATCATCATTATATTACTCTTAAAAAACATGAAATGTTTTTAACTTGACACGTAAACTGATGTCGCTTTTATGTTTTTATGTGTTTGGTTTATCTCACAGGGGGAACACAAGGTTTGACTTCTTTTTGTTACAGATCTGCTCTGAAACTACTTTTCTTCTCTTTTAAGGTGTCTAACAGTCTCCACGTGGTCTTTTTACCTGACTTTGTCTCTGTGGTTCAGTTGTGTTGCACATCTGGCTTGACTATCTGTTGAGGTTTGTTCTGAAGATGTGGTCTCATTAATCAGGTGATCAATGCAGCAGTCCTGGCATTTCCAGGACTCATAGCTCTGAAGTTGTCTGACTTTTATCTTTTTTATCCAGTTTTTTTAACTTTTATTTTTAGTGGGAATAACTTAGAAATGACCACATTATGACATTCTTGTTTCTTCCTTGTCACCCTGCTATTACAATGTTATTACAGAGCTGTATTTCCATATTATTACCCCCAGTTTTGGTGCGCTTATTATCCTATTACGGTAATTTCATGGTAATAATACTCAACTGTAACTACTGTTGCTACCATTATATTACCTGTATATTAAGTGGTTATTACTTCAGTAATTGCATAGTAATGAGTTAGAAATGACCATATTATTACTCTTGTTACCCTACTATTACCCCTTTATTACCGAGCTGTAATAAGTGCTGCCAATTCTTGACTTTTAATCTTCTTGAAATAAAAATCTCAAATGCAACGAGGATTCAACACAGGCAGGATTGTTTGGCCCCATGTTTGATGTGTATTTAAAGTGGTTTAACAATTCATTGACTGAGACCTGAGATGAAGGAGCAACTGAGAGAAGCTGCTAGCTGAGCTTTGAGTTCAGAGATGCAGGTAGAAGTTTCTGAGAAGGAAATGGAGCCAAGCTATGAAACATAAAAAGCTTGTAATCAGATGAATTAAGGTAAAGTAATTCAGTGTTATTCATGAGATGCTGTAGCCCAGTTCAAGGTCTGACTTTTCAAGATTAAATGTGTCGAACATGGTGATTAAAACGAGCAGTAAAGCTAGAAAAAGAAGAAAAAGATCAAAGGTAATTATGTGTGGTTGTTATTACAAACGATAGCCATGCTAGGCATGAGTAGTTAGGGTGGCCTCTCTTTGTCAGCGGGATGTGGTCTCCCATCCTTTGGCAGGTGATGAAGAAAAATCAATGTTGTGAATAAAATACATCTTTGGGACCTCAAGTCAACAAAACAAACAAAGAACAAAACGTAGTAGAAAAACTAGAATCGTGATAAATACAGCTGAAGGTTGTGATGGCTTGCATAAAAACCTGAGTTAGCTACTGAAACAGAATTATAAGGGCAGAAATGTCCACGTACAGTAAGGCAGAGTAAATGGCGGCGGTTCAGCAGGACCTTGTGAAAGGAGGAGGATTGACTTCTAGGATAGGTCGTGCAAGGTTCAGGAACGTTGCAGTGCAAACGGCATGGTATCATTTGTGTAAGTGGTAAATATGGTATCATATATGGTAAATATGTTGGTCCTTCTTGATCCAAGTCTGCAGGTTATGGGCTTCAGTTAAAGCACCGGCCTCACAAGAAACCACAGGCTTAGGTCCACGTAATACAGAATCATGAACTCTTTCAGGTCACGTTTAGCTCTGGTGGTGCCTCCGTGGACATGTTGGCTGGTAGAATAATCTCATGTCAAATACATGTATTTTCTCCAAAATGGATCAAATAGAAAGTCTCAGTGGAAGCAAATAGATTCTTCATGTCGTCGACTTTCTGTAGTTCGTCAGTGTTGAAACTGCATATCGACACTGTGATCATGTGAAGCAGCTTCTGAATTAATGTTTGTTAAATATCTAGAAAAATGGTTACTTGAAAAAGTTCAAGCTATTTGTACCTGATCGGTCCTCATGAAAAACAGCCGTGTTCAGCACCCTGTAGACCAGCTCTGCTTCCTCAGCTGTACTGGACAACATTGTCCTTTTCCTATGTGGAAGCTTGCTCATGTTTCACTGAGCCTGTGTCTGTACACGAGCCTGACACATGCACCTTCAGGCCTCTGTCTAACCGTCAGCTCTGTTTTCTCTTTACGCACAGCTCCTCCTCCGCTGGGTACACACCATTCACCTCTGGCTGCATATCACATTAACATATAAACATGTATTTCTCACCATTAAAGGAACATTTCACCATCAGCTACACACATCACTATTACACAACCATTTCATTTCATTTGTAAATTAAATGGTTAAGAGTTAAAATCTGGAAGGAAAGAATAAAAATTGGGAACCAATATAATGTTTAAACTTTATGTAATACTTGTTTGTTCGTTTCTTTGGGGATTTTTGTTTTTTTGGGGGGGAGATCCCAGAAATATAAGAAATCCCCAAAATACTGCCGTTTTAATGGGTGTTAATAAATTTCTAAATGAGCAGAAATATGATGGATTGATGCTTTCCACCTTAAAATTCTGTAACATGCCAAAATCGGCTGAACAACTGCTGAATCTGTGCTTAACACACATGTTGTTGGGAAGCACCTTGACATCATTAACCCTAATTGGGTAAAAGTGTGCACTAAACTGCAGGCTGGTGTATTTCTTTCATGGTGAGATGATGCATATCTTCCTTTTCTTGTGCAGAGTTGTACAGGAACCTAAACACCAAGTGCTTATTTTGCAAACCTTTTGCCACGAGGCTGTTTAACTTCTATCTCCGTTCTGAATTCCAAATGGGATCTTCTCTTGCAAGTTTAACGTCTTGCACATTTAGTACTAATCAACACAAAGCACCATCGATAAAAGTAACAAGCAGATGTTCTCTTCCAGGACCACAATCGAGCTGAGTACGAGTTCAGGGTCATGCAAAAGAAAGTGAAACTGGAACATTCGGGCTTGACGGTAAAATTAAGTCAATTTTTTTCTGTTTTTTCATGTTTCCAGTGCTTTATGAAAATATGGATGTTGGTTTAATCCTATTTTATTTACATAGACAGTTGCTGATTTAAAAATAGTGTTGGTTCAGTGGTTGTTGTCACGTCACCTTTTCCCAAAGTTCAAATCGATGCATGTTAGGTTAACTGGTTATTCTAAATTGCCATTGGATGTAGATATAAGCAGATATGATAAAGCACTGTGTGATATGTTGTGTTCTGCTGTGTAATGACCTGCCAGCCACAGAGGTCCCTACATAGTGATGACTTTAATTTAACTGGTTTTCTGAGTACAGCCTGGTTTAATCTGATTGGTTAATGATTTTGTTACAAAACTTAGCTTTTGAATAAAGATGAGGCTCAGAGTGTAAGATATCCTGATCCTTGTGTTATATCGAGGACACATCTTCTTCATCCTGTAAACATGGAGTCATCTCAGCATCTTGACCCAATTTTAAATGTGACGCTACAGCTGAAGGCAGAATTAACTCTGCTCCACTGCAGCCACTGATTTGTGTCGATGTTTGTTACATGTGCTTTGTGCAACTCCGTGACCATAAAGGGCTGCTACTGAAAGACCGAAATAAGGCCGTGGAGGGGGATTGCACATACTAACTGTGTGTGTGTGTGTGTGTGTGTGTGTGTGTGTGTGTGTGTGTGTGTGTGTGTGTGTGTGTGTGTGTGTAGGATGAAAAGGTGAAGCTGACATGTACAGACAGGCTGCCTGCTTACATGACTACTGTGGTCATGATGGGTTTTATGGTGAGTATCAGTCGTCTCTCCAGTGAACAAAAACAGTTATTGGTCATTATTTTGTTGTTAAGTGGAAAGTGTAGAGTCCAGTCTTACGTGTTCCCCACCCTCACTGACTGTTGAGGATCCACTGACTGGTCCTAGGTGGTGAAAAGAGCTGAGGGGATTATACTGCTGTACTACGGAAACTTAAACTGTTATTATTGTAAAATGCATGAAGTTATACACTACTTACATGGTTAATGGTGTGATTTTTATATAGCACTTTATACAGCATGGCATGCAGACTGGAGCAGCCAGGGATCTAACCACCAACCTTATGATTAGTAGATGACCTGCTCTGTCTGGTAGTGTGTTAGCATTCTCTTCTGCCAATCTCAAAGAAACTGTAGACGTTGTACCTTTAGCACCACTTTCAGTCATTAATCCCTAAAGACAATATTAACTCCTCCTCATGCCAGTGTCTTAACAGTCGTTTTTTATACCACTTAACAAATGCAAGTACATTCCCATAACAAGGTGCTTAGAATTACAAGGTCATCAAACAACGTGGCTGTGGAGCATACATTACCTTTGCAAAGCACTTTATCGGGTATTTATTATGTGATTATGTGGAATGAAATGAAGGCTGTGATTGAATATGCTGTTGTATGAAGATGTGGGTATTTAATAATAATAATAATGCATTGTAAAGCGCTTTTCAAGACCCTCAAAGCACTTTACAATTCCACTATTCATTCACTCTCACATTCACACACTGGTGGAGGCAGCTACGGTTGTAGCCACAGCTGCCCTGGGGCAGACTGAGAGAGGCGAGGCTGCCATATCGCGCCAGGTGAAGTGTCTTGCCCAAGGACACAACGACCGAGACTGTCCGAGCCGGGGCTCGAACCGGCAACCTTCCGATTACAAGACGAACTCCCAGCTCTTGAGCCACGATCGCCCTAAATAAATGTGACCAATCTAAATGCTTCAATATGGTGGTTAGGTTAACTGGTGATTTTAATTTGCCCCTCAATATGAGTTAGATAAAGCATGCAGAATAATCCACTGTGTGCTTAGAATAGAATAGAATAGAATAGAATAGAATAGAATTCAACTTTATTGTTATTGCACATGTCACAAGTACAAGGCAACGAAATGTAGTTTGCATCCATCCAGAAGTGCTTTAAACATAATATAGATATATTACAGAAATGGGTTTATTATGGTATGTTACAGTGTACACGGTATTAAGGTATGTTATGAATATGCTATAACTATATGTACAGGCTATGAACAGGATATAAATATAAAGCTATACAGAAATATGCAAGTTGTAAACAGTTGTAAACAGTTGTAAACAGTTGTAGAATTATAATTATCGTATGTACAGAATGATTGTCTATACAGCATTTACAGTAGTGCAGTTATGTGGATAATTTCTACAGAGGCTATAAAGTGCTGGTGTTTGTGAGTGGTGGTTCAGTCCATGTTATTATTGTGTGTATGAGGGTACGGTTGTGCATTAGTTTGTTTTTGTCTATTTTGTGTGTGTTCAGTCCATGAGTTTAATGTGGGTCAGATGTCAGGAGGCGGAGCTTGAGAGGGCTGTAAGACTAGAAAAGGGCCATCAAAAAGGCCTGTGCATTCAGTTGTCACTAGAGAGTTTTTGATGTCAGGGTCCTTGGAAAGGGACTTGATCCCCTAGAACGAAGATCATTCTCTGGTGAGTTGGTTTTTTTTCTCACGGTGTTCACTGTGTGCAGCAGGTTCAGTAGCTGAAAGCTTTTTCTGACGCATTTAACCAGCATCTCATGTGTTTGTGTGCCATCACAAAGATGAATGTAACAGGAAAAACACACTAAATTCTGCCTCTCTTGTATCTTAGATAACTGTGACGTTTGTGATAGTCTTTGGAGTCATCCTGTACCGGATTAGCATCAGGGCAGCGCTGCACATGAGCAGCCACCCTGTAGTTCGGTATAATATCCGAGCCACAGTCAAAACCACTGCTGCCATCATCAACCTCATCATCATCATCATCTTGGATGAAATCTATGGAGCCATTGCCCGCTGGCTCACTAGACTGGGTGAGGCACATTTTGTTGGATTGATGTTCTTACCAAATATTATTTTCTTCCTACTGTCTGTAGAAGAATTTGTATAGCACACAAAAGGACTTTACAACACAAAGTGTCATATGTGTGCAGGAAAGGACCCAAACGCAGGACTCTCAAAGACAGGACTTCACTCAAAATGCAGCATTTGTTGCTGGAAAAACTCCTCGTAAATAAAACTCACAGAAACAAAACTCTGCACATAGGAACTGAGCCACTAAACTGGAGTACCAGCCAAAACACACAGAGGGCAGCAGCATTAACGACGTGACAGAGCAAAGAGAAACACAGGGCTTATCTACACAGAGGGATAATCAGGGAATGGGACACAGGAGACACAGCTGGGAGAAAATAGGGCTAACGAGACAGGGGGAAGTAAAACATAAGACATGGACCTTCAAAGTAAAACAGGAAACAAATAACAAAGACGCAGACTTGACACTGAACTAAATCTCGAATAATAATAATAATCAAAACAGCAGAACTAAAGAATCAGAACATAAATCCTAATACAGAAAAAATGCTGGGTCAGAATGACCAAGAACCATGACACAAAGTCTTTCTTTTATCCGTCCTTTTAAATTTGATTATCTGAAGTAGTTCGTGGTGGCGGGCGGGCATTCCTGGTACCCTTTTCTCCAGCAGTGTTTTCATTAATCCTGGGCGGAAATACCAATCCCCTTCCAGACCACATGAGAGATAATAAAGAGAATTATGGGTCTTCTCTTAGTTTGGTGTGCATGGTAAACTTGCCCAAATCTAGCCGTTATGGACATGCAACAATTACTCTGAGCTGCCTTAAAAGTTCTCTAAGCCTGAGCGCCACCTTAATGAGGCGAAACGTTGTAGCGTCTCGTGTCCATGATATCTTTCTTTCAGACGTTACCTCGAGCTTGTGGCCAAACGTGAGTGCTAGAATATCTTCAGCTCAACAGTCTAGAACAACAGCTGCATTCGTGCAGATGTCATTCCACCTTCTCATTGTTTGTTTAGACATCTTTAAACTTGCTCGGGGCTACAACAGCCCCCACAAATGTGGAAACCATAGAAAGCCGAGGATGTCTCATTGACAGTGCAGCATTAGTCCTGTAGAGTGCATAAATGGTGCTTGACGCAGCAATCTCTGACTCATGTCTGACAGAGGACAGGAACGGCGTCTTAGGAGAATCTAACACATCGACTGTGCTTTTTCAGAGGTTCCAAAGACGGACAAGAGCTTTGAGGAACGCCTCATCTTCAAGACTTTTATCCTGAAGTTCGTCAATGCCTTCACACCCATTGTCTACTTGGCCTTTTTCAGGGGCAGGTAAAACAACAGTTTCACACATGATTTAGTTTCATTTTAGTCAAACTAAATCGAGCACTATGCACACACAACTTTATCCAACTCACTGTTGTCTGAAGATGTTTTGCTGGAAGAAGGAAACATGATGATTCTGTACAGTCAATGCTTTCTTTGTCAGACTGTGACTGTGGTTTGTTTTATAGGCTTGTTGGGAGGCCTGGAAACTACCTGTATGTTGTTGGGTCTTACAGGATGGAAGAGGTAAACTTTAAATATGCTCAAGAGAAGAGAGGGAGGGAGGGAGGGAGGGAGTCAGTTAGTTGTCTTCAGATAACAATCAGCAGCTAGATTAGATGATGCTTTATGATAAGAGCACACAGTCACGTTTATTTTAGTTTAACATTCTCATATAAAGATTAAGGGGAAAAATTCTAGTAACCAATAATAAGTTCAATTTTACATTTCTTTTCTCAAATGGTCTGTTTATGTTTCACTGTTGTCTGTCTCTACACTTGTTCACCGTCTCTCCTACAGTGTGCCCATGCAGGTTGCCTCATGGAGCTGTGCATTCAGCTGTGCATCACTATGCTGGGCAAACAGCTCATCCAGAACAACTTGTTTGAGATCGGCTTACCGTGAGTGCAACACAGAGACTGCAGCTCAGACACACACGTGAACACAAATCAAATCATTTTATTGTCACGTTACATGTGCTGATACACTGGTACACACATGAGTGTGTGCAAGCTTCACGAGCGGCAGTGGTGTGCATAGATCCCACTGTGTGGCTTCAGTAAGTCACAGAACGCACAGTGCACACCCACTCAGTTATGTGTATGTCTGAGGATACTGCTCGTCTAGTTTCATCCACATTTCCCTGGAAACCAGACGGCACCTCGCTGACCTGTCAGCCTGTAGCCTGCTCAGCCTTTCTGTGTACTTACACTGTGACTGAGGTGCTTCCAGCAGTATTAGACATCCTAACAATTAAGAACTCAAGAATTTGAAGAATTTATCGTAGTCGTAGTGTTCATAATCGAGTTCCTGTATTTGTCTAAATGTGGTTAATAATTTCCCAAATGTTGGGATTCATAATCCATTAAGTTAAGGAGAAATCAACAACAACAAAAATCAAAGACGCGCATGCATTTGCACGATAATACTTTAAAAACTGAGTGATGCTTTTACAAATCTCATTGTTTAATTTCTTTATGTGTTGTTGGGATTTGCAGGAAGCTGAAAAAAATGCTCCGCGAGAGGAAGTCAGAGATGGTTTCCATTCAAGAGCCGGTGCTGCATAAAACTCTGAAACGCTACGAGAAGGACCAGCTCCTGGGTCCATTTGTTGGCCTCAATCCAGAGTACATGGAAATGAGTAAATCACAGTTTCATCACTTTTGTTAATCGTGTTGTTTGCAAATAAATAAATCACCTGGTTTGCACTCAACGCATTTAAAGAGCAGTGGTGGACAAAGACGAGCGAAGCAAATAAAACGTTTGTTTCTGATTACGATCGAAATACAGTCACAAGAAACTCAGTGATGATTTTAAGCTAGAATCTTGGCACAAACAACATGTAGTGAATTAAACATGGCGTGCTTAAACAGAAATAGGTTTTCACAGCTTATATTTTATATTATTATATTATATTTATATTATATTATATAGCTTTTATTTGAATTTTTAAAGAAATTCTGCAGGAAATTTTTTTTATCATGCTTATTTATAGATGTTAAAATAGTTTCCTGTATTAATTTTCTTTCACCCAGTCGAGGATGAATCATGGCTACATGCTGTTCTCTTTGTCTGTTTCCCTTCTCCTTCAGTAATCCAGTTTGGGATGGTGACTCTGTTCGTGGCCTCCTTCCCTCTGGCGCCTCTCTTTGCTCTTCTGAATAACATCATTGAAATTCGTCTGGATGCTAAGAAGTTTGTTACGGAGCTCCGCAGGCCTATTGCAGCTAAAGCCAAAGACATCGGTTTGTTTCTTTTATCCCTTTGTGAGATTAAACCCTCACATAGTATTTATAACATCTGCTGTTAAGAAATGTGTTTGACTAATGTTACAAAAATATAAACGCAGCACAAAAAATGCACACAGACTTAAAACAGCACAAAAGCAGCACATTGCATCTGTTAATAGTGCTCGTTTGTGTATTTTACTAAGTTAGCTCTCTGTTATTCAGACTTAAAATATGCCCTAAGACGTCTGCAACAGCATTTCTTTCATTTGGGTGAAAGAGGTGAATTTGCCGTGCTCTGTGTCCCAACACAATGAAACTAAATACATTTATCCTTACCCTGATGCCCATCTGTCTTTGGAGGTGGCCCATCCCATGAACTTCCTGTTAAAGGGGGTTTTCCTTCCCATTGTTGCCAAGTGTGCACTCAAAGGGGATCATCTCATTGTTGAGGCTTCCTCTCTGTTATTGTGAGGTCTGTAGCTTACAATATGCCTCAAGCTGACTGTCCTCGTGGTTTGAGGCTATATGAATAAAATACATTTCAATTGATTTCAAATTAAATGTATGACTCTCACAGCAGGCAAACACATAAAACTAAGGACTGCTATATGTGCCATCCTAGTAGCTGCTGTAAGGAAAAAGACAGTTGAAGGTGGACATGTGAATTTGCTCTGCTTACAGCTGAACTACTCTCCAGCAAACCTGTTATGAAGCTAACATTGTGTAGAGTTATATGCTGCAAGACTGAAATCTCTGAAAGCTGGTGTTCTTCACGTAGAGAAGTTAAGTGACACGACTAAGTAGCTTAATCTCAGTCTGCAGTGGTGTTTACAACATGCAGAGAACCAGTGAGTTGTAGTTGTACTAAATCACACTGTGCAAACTCGTGTGCATTTCGGAGCTGCTGTTTTCTCAGGAATAACGGCTCTTCTGTCTTTCTGCAGGTATCTGGTACAACCTCTTGAGGGGCCTCAGCAAGGTAGCAGTCATTGTCAACGTAAGTCTCATCAGCAATGGTTATACAATGCCAATATAAAAACAATTTTCACTCAGTCAGGACTGTGTAGACTACACTAGTACATTGTCTTGGTAAATCTGGGCTCATCCAAAACCCCGAGGACTTTGATGAGTGCAGATGTGTCCTACACATTCAGTAAACACCGACAACACTTTACACAGCAGAAAAGGAAGAGATCAGCTTTAAATATAAACACCACTGGCAGAATTAAACTTGCTGGTTTGGTGAGGCCAAATTTCATTTTAATTAAAAGCACATCATATGCTTATGAACTGAGTAATGTAATGAAAACCCAGTTACATCAATCAGAAGAATATTAATATTGAATCGCTGCCAAAACAATGTCAGACTCTAGTTTTCTTTTGTCCCCAGTCGGACCAGGAGTGACATGTTTCGCCACATTATAACTCTCCAAACTCAAAACTCTCTTAAAGCAGATGACTTATATGCTGGAGAGGAAATGGCGTGTCACAAATTTAGAGGATCATCATTTAGCCTGGAGAAATAGTTTGTTGCTTTATAAGAAAGCCCTCCGCAAAGCCAGAACAGCTTACTACTCATCACTGATTGAAGAAAATAAGAACAACCCCAGGTTTCTCTTCAGCACTGTAGCCAGGCTGACAAAAAGTCAGAGCTCTTTTGAGCCAACCATCCCTTTAACGTTAACTAGTGATGACTTCATGAACTTCTTCACAAATACAATTTTTATCATTAGAGAAAAAATTACCAATAATCATCCCACAGATGTAATATTATCTACAGCTACTCTTAGTACCATTGATGTTAAGTTAGACTCTTTTTCTCCAATCGATCTTTCTGAGTTAACTTCAATAATTACTTCCTCCAAACCATCAACGTGTCTTTTAGACCCCATTCCTACAAAACTGCTCAAAGAAGTCCTGCCATTGATTAATTCTTCGATCTTATATATGATCAACCTATCTCTAATAATCAGCTATGTACCACAGGCCTTCAAGGTGGCTGCAGTTAAACCTTTACTCAAAAAGCCATCTCTAGACCCAGCAGTCTTAGCTAATTATAGGCCAATCTCCAACCTTCCTTTATATCAAACATCCTTGAAAGAGTAGTTGTCAAACAGCTAACAGATCATCTGCAGAGGAATGGTTTATTTGAAGAGTTTCAGTCAGGTTTCAGAGCTCATCACAGCAGCTTCCAGTTTGGATTCAGGAGACAGACACTATCTCTACTTTCAAGATTAGGCTTCAAACTTTCCTTTTGCTAAAGCATATAGTTAGGGCTGGACCAGGTGACCCTGAATCCTCCCTTAGTTACTCTGCAGTGGGTCTAGGCTGCTGAGAGATTCCCATGATGCACTGGGTGTTTCTTCTTCAGTCACCTTTCTGCTTTCAATCATTAGTTATTATTAATCTCTGGCTCTCTTCCACAGCATGTCTTTATCTTGTCTTCCTCCCCTCACAGGTGGCGACTCCTGCCTGAGCTTGTTGTTTTTTGTTAAAGAAAGTTCTTACTTCTCACAAAATGTTTTCTTGTAAGGGTTCATATGATTGTTGTTGTTTTGAGTTGCTGCTACATAAAGAAACTGAATTGAACTTTTTGTCTTGCAGGCCTTTGTCATCGCGTTCACCTCTGACTTCATCCCTCGGCTTGTCTACCAACACGTGTACAGTCCTGACGGCACCTTGCACGGCTTTGTCAATCACACTTTGTCATACTTTAATGTCACCGACTTCGATCCAGGCACAGAACCTCTGCAGCCAATGCACCTGGGCTACAAGGTGTCAGTGTGCAGGTAAGGTTTTGCTTTAGGGTCATGAACCTGAGGCTGCTAAAGTCATCAGACGATATCCATATAATGAATACTCAATATATCCAAACATATTCACATTTTATCTATTATAAAAGCACAACAACAGTTTGAATAAACTTTATGTAAAAATGCTTTTTTGTTTTCTAGATACAAGGACTACAGAGATGCTCCCTGGTCCAGCACGAAATATGAACTTTCCAAGGAATTCTGGGCCATCCTAGCAGCTCGTCTCGCCTTCGTCATCGTTTTTCAGGTTGGGAACAACGCACAGATCAGATCACACAAAGCAAACAAACCATTTATCATTTAGTTTATTTCATGAAATCGTCTGAACAGCCTGTGACATCTCATTTGAAGGTACCTGCTGTTTCACAGCCTTAAGTCCAGAGTACTCTTCAGTCATTAGTATAAAAACAGGAAGTCGAGTTCTACAGTTGACTTATTGAGGCAGCTGTAATTCAGGAGTTACAGCATATTAATCAGAAGGTCCCTGACTGCTCCAGTCTGCATACAAGTTCCTCTCCAACGTGTCCATCAGAGTCTGAAACGTGTGAATGTCAGATAGAAAGCCATTAAGCATAGAGTGGTGTATGCAAACCTGTATGAGTAAGTGTGAATGAGACGTGTTGTATAAAGCACGTTGAGTGTAGAAAAGCACTATATCAGGTCTTTAAGTGATTGGGTGATGAACCTGCTTCCAGGTCCAAACTACTCTGCTTTTATTTAACCTGTTTTCATGGATGTCTCATGTTAAACTTCATTGTTACACCTGACAGAGCAGCACTGATCATTTTATTAAAGATGAAAGAATTTACAGTTTTTAGCTCAGTGATGCTGCAGTGGTCGTTAGACTGAAGCGGACCTGAAGCGAATATTTGGACCCGGAAACGTCTGATGACATCAAAGGACTGGATAAGAAGCAGTCCGTTTATTCCTTTAACCTCCTGAGACCCGAACTCTTCCACGGCAGCATTTTTTTAAAATTAGTTTTTCTGTTTTCACAAATAGTACATAATTACATAACATAATAAAGTGTACAATTCAGAACCAAAAATAAATAAATAAAAAACAAACAAAAAACAAAAACAAACAGACTGATAACTAAGCACAGAACACCAGCTCAGTTCCATCTAAAAAATAAATAAATAAATAAAGAGAGAATACAATACAGTACAATACCTGTGGTCCCAGTAGTACGTTGCAGTTTGAACACTCAAGAGAATCCTTGTAACATAATATTAGAAACATAAGGTTCCACATAATTCAAGTATGGTTCCCACACTTAAGTCCCTCAGTCTCTGTATTCCTTTGTTCTTCCATTCCTTAAAACCTGTATCGAACAACCCCGGTTGAAAGTCAAGATTATTCACAACAGGGGTAAACACAGATGTTAACTTCAACCTTCCCTCAATTCGACATACTGACCGCCAGGCCCTAAGTGTATTAAGTGTGACTGGATTATCACAGCTCAATCTAATATCTTTAAAGTTCTTAAAGAACAGTAAGTCTCTTAATGGATTCTTTGAAAGAGAGGTTTCAATCCCCAACCAGATAGAGTGTGAATTATTTGTGACCCAGTCATGAATACATGTGAGTGCTCAATTGATACGTTCTAATATTTGGTAAATCTAGACCTCCTACTGAACCTGGGAGCTGCAGTGTAGCCATCTTAGGTTTTGGTCTGCGTTTGCTCCATATAAAAGAGCTTAGCCAGCCATTCAGATCCTTCATCACCCTGTTTGAAAATATAACTGGAATCATTTGAACAGGATATAACAGTCGAGGTAAAATATTCATCTTAATCAAAGCTATACGTCCTAACCAGGAAACGGGTAGGGATCTCCATCTCTCCAAATCCTGCTTTACCTTCTCGAACAGAGGGACAAAATTTGCTTTATACATTTCTTTAAATTCTGGAGTTATAAATATCCCTAAGTATACAAAACCTGTGGGGGACCATTTGAAGGGGAAAGAAAACAGTCCAGCTGGCACTGAATTAAGGCTCCCAATTGGCATAGCCTCTGACTTAGTCAAATTTACTTTACACGGCAGCATTTTTCATTTCCCTTTGATATTTGGGCTGATTGGGACCCGATGAATGTAAAAAGAAAGAATTACCTGATTTTTTTTTTTACCTGATTTTTGTTTCTAAGAAAAAAATCAGAGCCACAAATGAGGATCTTCATTTAAAATGTTGATAGAACAGCAGCAGAATAATGTCCTTGTGAGTGGATTCAGGCCCTTGTAGAACAAAATTAAGTATTTTGGTCTAAATAACCCAAAATGTGATGTCCACACATGTGGACGCAGGTCCTAGGAGGTTAAAAATAATGTTGAGTCTACACAGATATGATTATGTTCCTGCCATTTTCAGCGATCTTCTCTGAACCTGTTGAACTTTACTTTGTAGATTTGAGATTTCTGTAGAGCTCCTCTCATGCTGTCTTCTTGTCCTATCTAAAAGGAGGTAAATGATATAACTGTCAGTTAATTTAGCACTCTTTGCTACTTCTGCTGCAGCTGACGTGGATTAATGGTTTATTTATTGCACATTTTATTCTTAATGTAAGAGAAGACGAAGTTCAATCACTCATGATCTGTGTGCTCTGTTCACTCTGCAGAATGTGGTGATGCTTATGAGTGACTTTGTGGACTGGCTTATCCCAGACATTCCCAAGGACATCAGCCTCCAGATCCACAAGGAGAAGATCCTGATGGTGGAGCTCTTTATGAAAGAGGAGCAGGGGAAAAGGTTTGCAGCAAGAGACAACCAAGACAGCTGCACAGTTCCTTCGTCAGCTAATCAGAGGCCGCCACAGCCACGCTCACGCCCTGTTTCACAGGCACACTGCTCCTAACCTGTGGGTTGGTGGGAAAAGAATCACAGATGGCAATAAGCAAAACCAGTCCTGTCACTGAGCTGTCAGAGCGGTCGGGTTACGGTCAAAGCTACCTGTGTTCAGTCCACATTAACAGTCAGTTTGTAATATCAGCAAAGGCTTTGCTGCACTTGCATTTTCCATCTTAGACCACTAACCATAAATCCTCAACTTATGTTACCAACTTCTTCTTTATTGGATGTAAACAAGGAAAGAAAAAGCCATTCAACCTTCAGCCTCTCTTTAACCCTTTCTCTGCCTGTCGGCTTTACAGAGCCAGAAGAAGTGATTTAAACTCTAAAACTATTTACAGCATTTCAGGTTTTATTTATTTGAAGATTTTGCCAAAGAAAAACATTTTCCACTACAGCGCTCACACTTTGTAATTCAAGCTATTATTTGGCATAGCTAGCTATCAACTATGAGTAAGTAAAAGTGCGTTTTCTTAATTACTAGTGTAGAGTTTGTGTGCTCATAAGGGAAATGAAATATAGTAGTAAGTGTTTGCGGTGTGCGTGTTATTGTGTTTTTAAATGTCAACAAGACAAGAACTTTGCATTTTTTAAGTTGTTGATGTCTCTGAAAAGTAGGAGCAGAGTGTCACATGAAGTCACCACAGGAACAGGTTTGAACACAGCGTTACGGAGGTTGTCTGCCTTAAATCACTCAGCTCCTCGAGAGATTTCAGCATGAAATGATCGTCTTTCTGTCGACAATGATCATTTTTCATATATTTGTATTTAAAAACATTACCTTGCAACCATTTTTAAAGCTGCAATTGCAGCTTTTTAAGCACAAAGAATGAATAACGTTGTCTTTTATATTTATTCAATGAATGAGTTTCATGAATCCGTAGGTGACCAGGGATCTGCTGACTTTAGCAACTTTCTAAAAATGGATTATTGTTGTCCCAATTTGAATTCATAGTTTTGTAAACAAGAAACTACAAATATTCTTATCACTAATAGTGTAACTTCTTTCTGAGCTGTCACAACAACTGCACATTTTAATTTACTAAATAATTTTAGTAATCTCTGGCTTAGTTTGTTAGTAGTCATAGTCATTAATAGAGCACATGTACGGGGTAGTAGTGCCTTTGTTAGCTTAATTTCTTTCATCACAACCTTTTATAACTTTGTAAAAGCTGATGTCGTACATGAACCCTCTCTGGATCGCCCTGATGAGATCATGTTCTCCTGTTTTCAACACTAATGAAACAACAAATGTAACATCCTAGTATTTAAACACATGTATGTCAGTGCACACTCATGTCTTTGATAACGTGTCTGTTTATTATTTATATTTACTGCAAAATAAAAGGTGAATGTCCTCAAGTTGTTTTATGTGTTGAGTAATTTCACATCTTTTGCACAGTTAAAGTCGAGTCAGGGTAGATTTGGATTATTTGCTCAAGTTGTGACTGCACGAGTCAGCAGAGACCGTTTGTGTTAGATAATAGTTTGATTTGTTTTTAGTGAGATTTTAGAGTTGATATTAACTGATGTGTATCACTAAACAAAGGTGTGTTTAACACCTTTGTTAGTGATACACATCAGTTAATATCAATCGACCAAAAACTACAAGATAGAACTTGATAAAATGAGCTGTGTATGCTGAGGAAAGGTGATTTCATCTGCTTTTTCTAATACACACACACACACACACACACACACACACACACACACACACGTATATACATACGTGTGCGTGTGTGTGTGTGTGTGTATAACAGACAACTGAATTGTGTCTGTAGGTACTTTGTTACTATAGCAGCCTTTTACAAAACACAGAGTTTGTTCCAGTTTCTTGAGTTAAACCCGTGAATAATGACTAACTACTAGTATATTATTTTATTTTCCAACTTAAAAATCTGTTTACACTGTGTGCGTTTACTTTACATACGGGTGAAGTAGCTGAGATGCCTTATGGGGTCAATCTTGGAGCGCTGTCTGCCACAGCATAGGCACGACGTTACCATAAACGTTACCATAGCAATATTAAATAATAATTGTAACAACACGTGATTCTATCACAACTATAGGTCTTTGGCGGTCTGAGCCGGGGGATCAATACAGCGGACCCTCGGATCGAGCGTACCCGTAACGCTGCTCAGCAGACGGGCATGCTCACTGCAAACTTCCCATCCCCGCAAACACACTCCTCGGTGTTGTACGTGTGCCGTGTTTCCATTGGTTATTGGTAAGCGGAAGTTGAACGACAGACGCGCCGGATAGACGTAAGTCACCGAAATGAAAGTAAAAGTCAGCCGCTCGGAGGCTGCTGTGTTTGTGCTCGTCCTGTCAACATGAGCGCTTTACAGTTTAACAGCGTCTTGTTGGAGATCTCTAACGCCATGTCTGCTGATCAGCTGAACGACATGAAGTTCCTGGTTCAACAAGAGATCGGGAAAAGAAATCTGGAAAAGATCGGCAGCGGTCGGGAACTCTTCCAGCTTTTCAGGGAAAGAGGCAAACTGTCGGAGGATGACACGGCCTTTCTTTCAAAGCTTCTCAAAGAAATTAAGCGACAAGATCTCTCGGACAAGTTAGACAACTTCAGTGTTCAGCCTGAACCCGACGACGGCCTGAGTGAGGAGGAGAAAGGTACGACATGGACGTGTGAGCACAGTCACGTTTGTGGGGAGACAAAAGCAGCGATAATAACAGTAATAATAATACATCTGCATCGTGCTACAAAGTGTGGACGCTGGTTTATACAGAAAATGAGCGACTGTCACTTTAAATACCGGCGTGTTTGATTGTATTAACAAACACGGCCTTTCTCATTTAGTGCCAAACATTATTCAAATACATGTCGTCTCACAAGCTTCATTTGTTAAATACTTTCATTTGAGTTTTATACAAAGAGGGCCAAAGGATGCACTGATTCCTGTGACTGAGTTAGACATTTATACACTCTGAGCTTCCACCCATACTTAACACGCCTGAATACAGCTGAGCACATCTGTGAAGTCGTCTGGTCACTGGAGGCTAAACTGCTGAAGAGATGCTGTCACAGTGCAGTATGAAAGCTTGACATTTGACATGACGAATGAAAAACCATCAGTGTGGATGAGCTGTTTTGTTTAGCAATCACATTTGGTTTGGCTCAGTCACTTTCTCCTGCACACCGATTGCAAAGAGAAAAAAGAGAAAATGAAAAGTTCTCAATCCTGAAATCTTTCGACCAAAAATATATTCAGTAGCTGAGACGCTGTTTTTGTGTCACTCAATATAAAATCACCCAAATGCCACAATCGTTTCCAGCTGACCTCAAAATCAAGAAATGTTTGTAATGTACAGTAACTTTAGCTTTTTAACGTATTTAACTTCGTTTATGGTGTAATTAATATTTATTTTTTAATTAAGACAAAATCTTGTGTTCTTCTTAGTAAAAAAGGCCGTGGATGCACCAGGACAATGTTTATCACAAGACTCTGCAGACTAAGTGCGCCTCACGATTCAGGGACTCGTGGAACCATTTTCAGCAGCAATAACTTGAACTAACGGTTTTCTGTTTGACTTTCAGTGTCTTCCCCACTCTTCTTAACAAAGGTTATGGAGGCATTAATTTACTCTTAGCTGTGTTAACGTCACACCACAGTGTTGGTTAGGTCGAGGTCTGGACTTTGACTGAGTTCATGATTGACTCGGTGTTTGCAAGATCATCCTTTTAGAGGCTTTCTTCTTTCAGCTCCTCTTGCAAACAATCACAGTGTTTCACTGTTTTTCTAACAACACTGACTTGGAATGTAACATTGTTCAGACCTGTAGAGTTATGGTGTCTGTGATTTTGGGCTAGGACACATAAACGATCAAAAAAGTTTGGGTTTTACAGCGTTTGTCACATCTGCTGATAATCAATTAATCACATTTGATTACCTGTCTGCCACATGCCCTCTTCATTTTTATGAAGTTGGTAAGGATGCAGTTGTGCTAAAGAAGTTTATGACACTACTACCCCAGGTTTCACCATGTGACAGCTCAGTTGTAGAGAGAAAGAAGACCCTACCTCACAACCCTCTAAGAGAAAGCGTGTCAGTGGGAAAGAAAAACTCCCTTTTAACAGGAAAAATCTCCAGCAGAACCAGGCTCAGGGAGGGGCGGGGCCATGAACAGTTGGGGGTGAGTGCACAGACACACAGGTTAAAAGATGCTCATGGGAGAGAGCCAGAGTTTAACCCTCTCAGGCCCAAATTAAGGTTTTTGTTGCTAATGCACAACCAAGTCCTGCAGTCGTACTTCTGAGTACAAAACCTCATAAAATATGTCTGTGGGGTAATCAGGGTATTAGTGTTTAACTGCTGCAAGTCTGCAACGTCTGCCTGGAGACGGTTAAAGACCTGCTGCAGGGAGTTTTTCCTTCCCACTGTCGCCACATGCTTTCTCTTAGAGGGTTTTATCTCTACATACAACAAACCAGACTTGCACTGTTGTATGTATAACCATAAATACATCAAGAGTGTATTGTATTGTCTGCAGACGTCTGCAACAGTCATCGACTAGATAAGTGCAATTATAAGTAGGTCTTTACACAGAGAGGCTTTCATGCTACAGGCTTGTTTCTAGTCGTCCCTGTTTGGGGCCACATTTCATTGTTTCCTGGAGGGTGTTTAGATGGCTGCCCTGGTTTCCAGAAAGTATCTTAAAGTTGAATCTTTACCCATATCAGAAACATGTTCTACATTTAACCTGTTAATATGTTTTTCTCCTTTTCAGCAAAACTGAAAATTGCCACAGAGGTAATTGCCGAAAATCTTGGAAAGAGTTGGCGAAAACTTGGCCGCAAATTAGGTTTGAGTGAAAGCAAGCTGGAGTCCATCTCTAAAAGGCATCCCACAGATCTAGAGGAGACGGCAGTGGAGCTGCTGAAGGAGTGGAGGAAGAGTCGAGGAGCTGAAGCCCAAACTAACATGCTAATAGATGCTTTGAGAGCTTGCCAGTTGAATATGACTGCTGATAAAGTCGAGGACAGACTCTAGCAACCTGGAATACTTACATTGAAAATTGTTGCTCAAGAAAATGGCAAACAAAAAGGTTAAAGGTCATGAAAGTAATTTGAATGATTGATTGATCTCTATGTCCTGTTATCGTTGTTATTAGCAGAGTGTTGCTGTTTGGGTCTCCTGCTTTGTGAAACAATGTTGCTCTCAGTCTTTCAAGGTGACAACATTGCTGGTGATATTTGTTAATATGGCTCATATATAAAAGTGTTCAACTCTACTGAGGTACAGGATCATCTCATCAAGTGTTCCAAAATTATGAAAGATATTTTTTATGTCACTATTCATCCAAGATTTTGCTCTTGATACAGAATTTAGACGAAAAGGTAAATAATTAGGAAAAGAAGCTTATTTTGGAAAGTAAAATGAGATTTGTGTTGTTGTTCTTTTTATTCTTTGTCAACAGACAGCATTGTATTTTAATGCTTTTGCTTGTCTAACCCAAAATATACCCCGAATCCAACTCTTTTCCCTCGTAGGCTTTGATGTCATCAAGGTGGCAGGTCATCTGCCCGGGGTGCAGTTTCTGCAGACAAAAATGAATCTCATTAAGGGAACCTTTCTGTAAGAACCAACATGGGGCTGACAGATGATAACTGTGAGACAGTGGGAAGGAAATATTGACTTTAGCAGGACGAAGGCTCAGGGACTTACCTGTTGGGAGTGAGGGGGAAGAGAAAAGCAGAAGCACACAAAATAAAAGGCATGAGAGCCAGCGTTTAGAAGGAACGAATAATAATTAAATAGAGAGTGAAATGAGAAAGAAGAAACAACGCCCTAACTATACGCAAAAAAGAAAGTTTTAAGCCTAATCTAAAAAAACCAGAGGGTGTCTCCTGAATCCAAACTGGGAGCTGTTTCCACAGAGGAGAGGTCTGCCTCCCATTCTACTTTTAAATATCCGAGGAACCAAGCCCGCAGTCTTCTCTCACTCTGTTTCGATTACAGTACTATGAAGTCTTTACGATAGGATGGGCCCTGATTATGCAAACTGCAAAGGAATGTTTGTGAATTTAGAGATATTGCACAAAATTAAGCAGAAGCGTCCAACTTTTCAGCTTCTCAGGGAGTTTTTAGGACTTCCTGATAATAATGACTTACAGTCGTCCAGTCTAGAAGTAATACATGCAGGAACTAGTTTTTCAGCTTCACTCTGCGGATGTTTTTTTTATTTTAGAGATATTGCACAAATGGAAAGCAGTCCTACATATCTGTTTAATCTACACATTGAAGGTCATGTCCTGGTCGAATATGATCTCACTGTGTTACTGGAGGCCAAGGTAACGCCATCGAACGCAAATATCTGGTCAGACAGGATATTTCTTTGTGACTAGTTTAACAATGCCAGGATAATTAATAATAATAACTAAATGGTGTGACTCATATTGTGTGGGATAGAAACAATTTCATGCTTAAAAACAACGAACCTTTGATTGGCTGGCTCACCCTGATCTGCTCTCTGTGTAGCTACAGATGGGGCTAGCATATGAACATGAACTGATGCTAGTTTGGGTCAGTTGCAGAAATCTGTATTTTCCTCTTTTGAGGAAATTCGGGACAAACCTGCTGCAGGGCAGTTCAAAAAAATCCATGCATGAGACTTATTTTCATTTTACATGATATCTACCTGACTTGGTCTGCTAGAGCTTTTTTAATTTCACTTTAATGTTGGGATATTGTTGGGATATTGTTGGGATATGAAGACCCAGGTTCAAAATGGTAAATGGTCTGTATTTGTAAAGCGCTTTACTTGGTCCTAAGGACCCCAAAGCGCTTTACACATCCAGTCATCCACCCATACATCCACACACTGGTGATGGCAGCTACATTGTAGCCACAGCCATCGGAGCCGGGGCTCGAACCGGCAACCTTCCGATTACAAGACGAACGCCCAACCCTTGAGCCACGATCGCGCCTAAACGCTAGAGCTGAAAGTGTAAGAAAGGATTTCCATGCAAGAAAGGAGCTTTAAAGACCTCCAGACTTTGTCTTTTCAGACACAGTTTGTCATTTTAAAGCTGACTTTGATTGCAATACAGTATCACTGTGTGTGTTTTGCATGTTGTCCCTGGTGCAGTATACTTACAGCACTTGTAGAGTCTGTTCAACCTATCGATGTCATTTTTGCTCATCTGAGTGGCCCCACCCAACATTACATTGCTGTTAGGAATGGGCACCATAGTGGGTTGGTTGTTCTTGGAGAAGGCATACCTGAAAACAAGTTCATTTTGATTAATTTCATTTTTCTGGTGATTTAGCTCCTCAGTACATCATGTTCTAATCTTTGAAAGCAGATTTGCACTGGTTTTACTCAACACTCTTGTATGGGACGGTATGCACAGACAAGTTATGCTTGTGCACAGGCTCTGCTCTGCTAGCAGTCTGCTGTAGGGACAGTTGATGGTTTCTTCATGTGAAAATAACAGGAACACCCAAATTCCTAACTTGATACATAGTTTACTTGGACTTATGTGTAAAAAAAAAGCATTAAAGTAACATATGTAAATAAAAGTATGAATTTATTCTTACCTCTCATATTGCATGACAGAGTTGTAGTCATAAGGAGTTCCCTGGTTTAGAGTATCAATCTTATAGAAATTGTAGATCATGTCTGTGAGAATGAGATATGTGTGCATGACGTGTGGGAACTCAAATATCTAACTAATAATATTATGTATAATCATTTTAATAAAGCATCCGTTGAACCTCATCCCATTTAGGGTTGTTGTCATGAATAATTTTAAGCTAAAAACTAAAATTATGTCTTAAAAAGTAAACAAATCAATAAAAAATGAACTCCACTAACAATAAAAAATAACTAAAGATTTAAAGTAATAAAAACATGGTTGAAAGGGCTGCACCCCCTCTGGAGATAACTAAAAGGCTCAAAGTGCCGTTTACTATGAGCCTCATTAGCCCATCTACACACACATTCATAAACAGCTTTATTCTAAAGTTGTATTAATCTTTGTGGACAGATTATGCTATCATCTTTAGGGTTTTTTAAAATGTTATTTACTGAACTTTAGCTCAGTGCAATAAAACCTTCATCTCAACATTAATTCGACGTTTTCTTTCTCTAGAGCTGCTTCGTGCTTTGAACTACTTTAACACAAAATCCAAATTAGCACAGAAAATGGTGACTGACCATCAAGGATGTTTTCCCAGTACACCCTGATGTGGTTGTCCCTGTCAGAGCGGGTCTGCTCGTGATTGAAGCCTAGGGCGTGGAGTAGTTCATGCTGGACAGTGCTGTGGTAAAGACAGCCCTGACGGCTTAGAGACACAGTTTGACCCCCGCCCTGGCGACCCACGTAGGAGTAGCAGCTGTTAAAACAGAAAAGTCCAGCAATATTTAGAAATCACAAAAGCCTTTTGTACATGTATATCTGTAAGTGTTGCTTCACACACCTCATAGGACAACAATGATGTATTTGAACATATGATGAATTATATTGAATCTGGCCAGTAGTCACTCGTTGGCTACTTAAAATGTTAGTGGTCCCTAAAACATTTGTAATCACTTGATTAAAGAACGGGTTTATTTCATTATAAACTAATGAAAGGAGGAGTTGTGATACTTTAAAATTAAAATAGAAAACTAAATTTTTAATCCTACTAACTGCATGTGGCTCACCGAAGGTGGTAAGAATAAAAAAAATGGTCAGACTCGGAGCTTTACCCATTTCTGGACTCAATGCTCAGCCACTCGCGATCGCCGTCCTGGTAGGGTCTGAAACGAATGCAGGAAATTGAAGAGAAGGACTCTAGTCCACGAGTGATGATGGCAATCTCACGGGAAGCTGGTAAAACATGGAATTATGTAGTAAACAACAAAATGTGAAATAACTAAAAACATGTAGATTCTTCAAAACAGCCGCCCTTTGCTTTGGTTACTGCTTTGCACACTCCTGGCATTCTCTCCATGAGAGAGGTCGTCACATAAAATGATTCTCCAACAGTCTTGAAAGAGTTCCCAGAGATGCTGAGCACTTGTTGACCCTTTTGCCTTCACTTTGTGGTCCTCATCCCAAAACATCTCCATTGGGTTTAGCTCAGGTGAAGCCCGGCCATCTGACGCAGCACTCCATCACTCTCCTTCTTGGTCAAACAGCCCTCACACAGCCTGGAGGTGTGTTTGGGGTCATTGTCCTGGTGAAAAACACATGATGGTCCAACTAAATGCAAACCAGATGTGATGGCATGTTGGTGCAGGATGCTGTGGTAGCCATGCTGGTTCAGTGTGCCCCCACACCATCACACCACCTCATCCATGCTTCACGGTGGGAACCATGCATGTAGAGACCATCTGTTGACCCAAACAAATCTCTGCTTGTTGCTTTTCCTTAGTCGTGGTTTCTTAGCAGCTATTTGACCATAATGGCCTGATTCGTGCAGTCTCCTCTGAACAGTTGATTAACTCTAACTAGAGCTGCTGTTGACTTGTGATTTCTGAGGCTGATGACTCTTGGTCTTCCTTTCCTGGGGTGGTCCTCATGTGAGCCAGTTTCATCGTACCATTTGATGATTTTTGCAACTGCACTTGGGGACACATTCAATCTTTTAGGAATTTTCCAGACTGACTGACCTTAGTTCTTAAAGTAATGATGGACTGTGGTTTCTCTTTACTTAGCTGATTGGTTCTCGCCATAATATGAATTCTAGCAGTTTAGCACAACACATCTGATGGTCCCAACCGCATTAAGAAGGCAAGAACTTCCACAAATGAACCCTGACAGGCTCACCTGTGAAGGGAAAACCATTTCAGGTGACTACATCATGAAGCTCATCGAGATAAGGCCAAGGGTTTGCAGCACTGTCAAAGCAAAGGGTGGCTACTTTCAGCAATCTAAAATATAATAAATATTTAGAGTTATTTATCAACTTTTTCTTTGCTACATAATTTCGTATATCTTGCTTCATATATTTGATGTCTTCAGTATGAGACGGTGTCCAACCTTTTAACTGGTGTATATGTGAGGTTATTGATTCAGGAAAGTGCTTATGGTACATTCATGCATTAATTCTTAAAACGAAGGTTAGTTGGTATCAAAGGGCAGAGTCTGAAAGTCATTAGATTGAATACAAATAGAAATGTTATAATAACAAGTCAGTGTAAAGATGAATTGTTGTCCACCAGGCATAAACACTGAAGATAACCTGGCATTGGCCTCTTCCATGATTAAGAAATAAATACTCACAGTAGTGATTGGCGATGTAGTATGGGACATAGACTTTCCCATCAGTCCACTTTCCCCACATGCAGCCTCTGGAGGTGCAGGGGTCAGCGTTTCTGTCAGCTCCAGGCTTGATAGCAATGTCACCTCCGATTAATGTCGGCTCATCGATGTCAGGTGCTGTAAGAAAAACAGAGTCACTCCGTGTCTTCAACATGCACAATAGCAGTGGTTTATTATAGGTGTCAATTCAATTCAATTCAATTTTATTTATATAGCGCCAAATCACAACAAAAGTCGCCTCAAGGCGCTTCATAGATACAGAGAAAAGCCCAACAATCATATGACCCCCTATGAGCAGCACTTTGGCGACAGTGGGAAGGAAAAACTCCCTTTTAACAGGAAGAAACCTCCGGCAGAACCAGGCTCAGGGAGGGGCGGGACCATCTGCTGTGATTGGTTGGGGTGAGAGAAGGAAGACAGGATAAAGACATGCTGTGGAAGAGAGACAGAGATTAATAACAGATATGATTCAACACAGAGAGGTCTGTTAATACATAGTGAGTGAGAAAGGTGACTGGAAAGGAAAAACTCAATGCATCATGGGAATCCCCCGGCAGCCTACATCTATTGCAGCATAACTAAGGGAGGATTCAGGGTCACCTGGTCCAGCCCTAACTATATGCTTTAGCAAAAAGGAAAGTTTGAAGCCTAATCTTAAAAGTAGAGATAGTGTCTGTCTCCTGAATCCAAACTGGAAGCTGGTTCCACAGAAGAGGGGCCTGAAAACTGAAGGCTCTCCCTCCCATTCTACTTTTAAATACTCTAGGAACAACAAGTAGGCCTGCAGAGCGAGAGCGAAGTGCTCTAATAGGGTGATATGGTACTACAAGGTCATTAAGATAAGATGGGGCCTGATTATTTAAGACCTTGTATGTGAGGAGCAGGATTTTGAATTCAATTCTGGATTTAACAGGAAGCCAATGAAGGGAAGCCAAAACAGGAGAAATCTGCTCTCTCTTTCTAGTCCCTGTCAGTACTCTTGCTGCAGCATTTTGGATTAACTGAAGGCTTTTCAGTGAGTTTTTTGGACATCCTGATAATAATGAATTGCAGTAGTCCAGCCTGGAAGTAATAAATGCATGAACTAGTTTTTCAGCATCACTCTGAGACAGGATATTTGTCAGTCATAGCAACCAATGAAAGTTCATATTAGCAGAAACCACCGCTCATGACAAATGACAAAGACCAGATTCAAATGCAAATGTAGACCTGAAGCTGCTAAAAAAGCTTTTTCCTTTAAACAGGAAAAGCCAAAAGACTCAAATTACATTAAATCCATGTTGCTAACATCTGTACCACCAATGCTGCTGCAACAAATATGTGCAATAAGTTCTAAAACAGGAAACCAACTTACTGTAGTTTCTATTAGCTCTCTCCAGCAGCTGACCGACAGAGAGCTCTCTGGGTATGTCCTCGTCAGTGCTGGGAATCTCTGCACAACATAATATATCCACAGTAGACATGATCATTTTGAACACACTGCCTCAGTTACAGCTTTTACTTCAAACGACTGACTGTTGCTTAATTTTCTTTTAATCGATATCCAAATAGCACAAAAAGTAGAATTTTAAAAACTGTAATAAATCTTCCCTTACTGGTCACTTTTGAATTATATCATAAAAAGCAATTATTTGTTTCTTACCTTCCTGCACTCAGCCACAGCAACGTTACAAAGAACAGACAAAAGAGACATTAGTTTGTACCTGTAACTGAAAAGCAAAGCGACATTAAAACAACTGAAATATAGATTTCATAATGAAATAAACACGACTAACAAAACTCTCATTATAAAACTGATACAACACTTTGTACCAATTGTTTCTTTAATAGCATTTTTTATTTCAAATGTAATACTTTTTTGCTTCAGGGGGAATTTGGCCGACACACAATTTAATTTAACATGCATGGTTGAGTCTGGAAGTTTCTACCTGAGCCCAGGAAGAGGACAGCAGCAGCAGAGAGACAACAGACCAACAGAAAACCAACATGGCTGCAAAAGATTTGTGATATAGAGCACATTATTGTATGTTATCAAGCTAATGCACATTAAAGTACTTAAAATGCAAAATTTGAAGGAAATCAGAAAATCTGCATGTGAACGATGGAGTTTGTGGTGATGACAGAAGTCAGGGTTCTTACCTGAAACGCTGATGAGCGAGCGTCTTTCTGTCAGGTTTTATACAGTTCCCTGGCTCGCCAAAGATAACAGGATGTGTCAAAAGGTGCCAACACACGAGAAAGTGTTATCACTGCAGATGGAAAACTGTGAGTCAACTGGTGTGAAACTTTGCACCTGTCACAGGTTTAGTCACACGAATGTCATAAGAGCATGAAGTATTCAGATACACATATACATCACACACACACATATATGTCTGTAGTGTTTTTCATTTATTTCATAATGTAAGTTACTGTACTGACTAGAACAAAGAACATTTTGAGAAAACTTTGTGGAGCATGCTAATATTCCTAAAGACACATTTTCTCCAAAAGTCTAAGAACCCACAGTCTGTATTTATTATATTGTATTTATTAATGTTAATATTAAGGACCTCAATTAACAATATTCATTGAACCTGACAAGCTTTAATAAATCCTTATAGCATTTTCTCAACTTCTGATGTCTGCAGAGTTTTTTAATTATAGTGCCAAAAGCTGTCAGTTTGTATTCTGTGCTGTGACTGTTTGTATAAAACGGCTGAATGTTGTCGAGTCAGGAAAATGAATGTAAAAAACAAGCAGAAAGGTGGACACCGTGAGAGGCTTAACTGGTCGTTATAATGTTGAACTTACAGGTGAAAAACATGGTTTAGCAAGTATGCCAACAAACCTGCACCGGCACAAAATACTTCCAGTGCTTTTGACCGTGTATGACGAAAATGCTGCAAAGAAATACTATGTTCTCAGCTTGTATGCATGTAGGAAATCACTCATAATTCAACTTTGTATTTATTTATCTTTCTGTGGTACAGAGAGCAGATTTCTCCCATATTAGCTTCTCTTCATCGGCTTCCTGTTAAACACAGATTTGAATTTAAAATGTTTCTCACAAGTTTTTTGAATAATCAGACCAAATCTGATCTTACTTGCGGTTCCTGGACTATTTAAAAGTAGAATGGGAGGCAGAGCCTTCATCATTCAGGCCCTCTTCTGTGGAAGCAGCTTCCAGGTTGGATTCAGGAGACAGACACTATCTCTTCTTATCAACATTAATCTTAAATCTTTCCTTTTTTTGCTAAAGCATGTAGTCAGTGTTTGATCAGGTGACCCTGAATCCTCCCTTAGTTATGCTGCAATAGGTCTGGACTGATGATTCCCATGATGAGTGTTTTTTCTTCTCTCACACCTTCCTCACTCATTATGTGTTAATATACTTCTCTGTATTTAATTATTAGTTATTATTAATCCCTGGCTCTTATCCACAGTTTGTCCTGTTTTCTTCCCCTCATCCCCAACCATCCACACATGGCCCGTCCTCCCTGAGCCTGATTGAAGGTTTCTTCCTCTTTAATTGGAGTTTTTCCTTCCCACTGTCACCCAGGTGCCTGCTGATAGGGGGTCGTCTGACTGTTGGGGTTTCTCTGTATTATTATAGGATCTTTACTGTTACAATATAAAGCACCTTCAGGCAACTGTTGTTACATTAAAACATTTATAATTGAATTGAATTGGTTTGTAAATGTTTGGACCACTTTAAGTAAACATTTATTATTTATAAATAATTATTATAATAATAATTATTTATAACTTTAGTAACTTTATAGCTTTGATACAGCTTGGTACCCAACTGCATTAAACAGGCAGCACAATTTAGTGATGACTCTAAATTCTTTGCTGAGTGTTTTCGCTTTATTCTTGTGTTGTTAATGTGATGGCCTGTCCACTCCACCTCTTCTCCATCCATGACAGATGGACATACTCTTGCCTCTGCTATCATAGTGGTGTCACTACACAGGAAGGCTAGGGTTTACGTGTGGAGTTTGCATGTTTTCAACATACCTGTGCAGGTCCTCGACCTTCCTCAGAAGATGTGCTCTTTAGGTTAACTGATGATTCTCATTTGTCTGCGGATGCGAGGAGATAAAGTACTCAGAGGGTCAAATGTTGCCTATAAATCCATTTCCATCTATTATTATTGTCAAGCACGTGTATTTAGGTGTTTTTGTAAGTGACGGGATATTTTTGACTATTCTTTGCTTTTTGATTCACTTTCTACAGCATAAAAGTAATACAGGCAAATAATTCACTGACATTTCTAAAAAGCAAGAATCACCCTGCATATAAATGTGTTGAGACGTCTGGACTTTGATCCTCTGTTAGTCTGTCTGAGAAAAAAAACATTCGCTGTTCTTATCAGCGTGAGATATTCAACATGTTGCTGTCAATACAGCCTGGCCCTGTCACAGTGAACAAGGCCAGGCATCATATTGACAGCAGTATGTTAACTCAGCAGACTCTATAGTGGGAAATGCCAATTTCCACAATTATATCTAATACAGTTTTTCACACAAAGAAAGCCTGTCCTCACTGTACCTGAGAAATATTCAAGTTGAAAATCTTTACTCACACTGTGTGATTTGTTAAGACATAAAACAAATCATCAAGCTGCATTTATTCGTTCCAGGCTCGACTACTGTGATTCAAAAGCTGCAGCAAGAGGACTGACAGGGGCTAGAGGTGAGACGAGAAGAAGGCACATCGTTTCAGTTGGGGAACATCACAGCTCAGCCCAGTTTGTAGTGGCATCCTCCCAATTTAAATACGATTGTTATTTGCAATGGAAATTACACATATTACACATTTTGAAGTAAGAAAAAATAGAATTTTAAGTATTTTAAGTATTTTTTTCATATGATGTGTTTCATCGTGCCTAATAAGAACACAAACACCAACAGTTACACGACTGAAACTCTGAAAAACGAGCAAAAGATTCATTTTCAAATATACTGAGAGCTCTCCAAGTGAGAGCTGCTGCAGGACAGAAGAAAAAAAGAAAGAAAGTTCACTTTGCTTGAAATCCAAGTTCATCCTGCTTTTACCAGCCAGCTGTCCCACATGCTGACACAGATAGCTAAGTATGTGGACAATGTCAGTTTTGCAATTTCCTCCAGTATTAATTGTATTACACTGACTCTTCACTGAAAAAAAGGCCATGTTGGATTTACTTGATTCAATAGTGGACATTTGTTGCACACAAATGTTTTGCTTTGGCAGAAACTTAAACAACTGAGTTAAATCAACACAACTTTTTCATATTCAATAAACCTGTGCATTTTGTGTTTCTAAAACGCGATTGAAACATGTTCAGATGAAGTAAGTTGAGCTCTTGGAATATTTTAATCCTTCACAATTTTGTCATTTTATTTCAACACTATTCAATAACTTTTACCCCAATACTACTTGGTCACTTAAATACTACATGTTGTCTTCATATTACATAATGTTCAACAAAGTCTATATCCTGGTTACCATAAAAATTGAATGGATTTACAATGACTACCATCCTCTGGGTTGCAGGAGAGCTGGGAAATAACCCTGAAGTGACAGGTTACGAGGCAGGGTACACCCTGGACAGCTCACCAGTCTATCACATAGAAACAAACAACCATTTACACTTACATTCACGGATAATTTAGAATCATCAATTAACCTAGCTCTAATAGCTGCATGACTTTTAACTGTGGGAGGAAACCAGAATACCCAGAGAGAAACCACTGCAAACTAGCCAGAATGTGGATTTGAACCCAGGACCTTCTTACTGTGAAGCAACAGCACTCACCACCATGCCAACAATCTAGGAAACACAGGAAAGCTATGATTTCCTGTGTTTGATGCAGGATTTTTTTGTTTTTATCCTTGACAGGTTAATCCACAATAAATAGCAATAGCATGCATGTGGTGTGTGTGTAGTTCTCTGCCTCTTATAACTCCACTGATTTTCCTGTAGTTTGAAATCTTGTGCGATCTTGTGAATTTCATGAGTTCAGCAACTAACCACTCTTACTAGATTGTATCCTGTCATCTCAACAAGAACAAATTAAGTTTTTGAATTCCATGCAAATCCTACATGATTTAATTACGTTCATAGAAACATGAAATTATTGTGTTCAAATTACAAGGTAGACTTTTTTAATGTAACAACCACCCAATTTACTTTTTTTGGTATACCAAAAAAGAGTGCGAGACTGAAACCCACGCAGTGTTGCGGGATTTAACATTGCTATATTATTGACTTACTTCACTTGAACATGATATGAACAATTTAATCTACCCTCTCTGCATATCATGTAGTTTCTACACTATATAGTTACACCTAACTTTAAAGCATGAGGCAATTGTGTTAAATACACACAAGATGCTTACGTAAATCCAAGAGCTGGCCAATCCCTTTTTTTCAGTGTTTAGGAACTGTATGATAATATGATAATATCATAAGTCCAGGGCAAGAAAAAAACATAATTCGAGTAAATCATTTCATTGCATTTAAATTTACTTGTGCATGAAATCAACAACACGCAGAACTCAGCAGCCACACGCGTTACTTTAATGTTGGAGAAATACTTAAATCAGAGGATTCTGGGCAAGTTCTGAAGTATTGTTGTCCCTGTCACTGTTGCTATGGTGTGTAATACAGTTATATTTACACAGCATAATGATGCGTGCTTCTTAGTATGATGACTTGTTTAAATCATAGAAGCAGTGTAATACTGTACAAAAGATTAATGAGGCGGCAGTATTTCAGAATTTGCCTTAGAATCCTCTGATTTAAATATTTCCAAAGCATTGAAGTAATCCAGTGACAGCTGTCTGCATTTCCACTGCTGCACAGCAAATATCGACGGTTGATAATTAATTCAGCAAACTTTATTTCTCAAGTTGTAAACAAATACAGTTTAAAAAAAGCATTTCTGTCGCTGCCACAGTGTCACTCAGTTTAACGAGGTAACCTGAAGTGTCCAAATAAAAGTGACCAATCACATTAGGATGCTAATAGACTCCGCCTCCAAACTGTCAAAGTGAGTTTTTCTAACAGATAAACTGCAGAGGAGAAACTCGTGGGCGTGGTGGCTTCTTGAGCGCGTGTCCACGGTGCGAGCGCGAGTCGTTGAAATCACGTGAGAGGAATTTGATTGCACCCGTGAAAAGAAATTATTTGCACGAATTGTTTTTTCATGCGTAGGACGTCCCCGATTTGAAAAGGTTATTGGAGAATTGACTGACAAGCCATTTCCTGTCCACGTCAGCCTCGGTCCCGTGTTATCTCATAGCAAATTAAGCAGATAAACGATATGAAATCTTAACTAATATGAGGTCCAAAGATTTCTTGATGCAAGTGAAGAAGACCTCACTACATTACTACATGACCGAAACACAAAATTCATCTGCCTTAAAATATTATACACTCAAGCACAGTTCATGTTGCTTACTGAATAAAAACAAACAAATTGAATAATAGAATGCTTTTATTTTTATTTTATTAAACAGAACAGACAGCTGCTGTTTGGAAGAGAATTGAAAAAATACTAAAAACATAATTTCATCGTTAATGGAGCAGTCTTCAGGATCGCCATCAACATGCACCTGCTGGTGACAATGTTTCCTCCTGAATTAAATTAGATTTTATTCAGAGTCATCTGTTAAAGTAAGAACAGAACATTTTACATCAGGTTCAGTTCAAAATATAATGACAGCTGTCAGTATATTTTGAGCTTTAAATTTAAAGCTTTATTTAGAAAGAATGTGCCGGGAGTCAAGTCGTCCTCACCGGCTCTCTTCATCTCCCGGTCAGCTACCGAGCTGGTGGGTAACAGACGTCTGCCAAAACGTCGGAGCACTTTTGCAAATATGTGATGTATTGGTAAAGCTAGCAGACATCTGAAGTTTACACATCTACATTCTCACCAGAAACTATCTTAAAAGTTTTTTTTGTGTCACAGACAAAGTAATGTCTCAAGTCGTGTCCAAATTCATGGGCTGCATCCTTCTGAGGAACCGGCCCACGTAGACCGCGAAGGCCGGGTCCTCAGAAGGTCGGGTAGGCCGGAAATGGGACAGCCGAGCCTTCTGATTAGCGTCACCGCTGTCTCGGTGGAGTTTAATAAACTTGCCGTCTGCTCCTTGCTGTCTAAAATATAACAGGACACTGGAGTAAACTCTCGACCGTCTCACACTTCTGTTTATCAGTTTTCTGTTTGATGTTTATTCAGCTGTGTAAAAACCACCCGGGGGATTAATAAAGTTTTATTTTATCTAATCTAATAACTTTAATCTCAGCCAAACCAATTTACTCACGAACAAACAAAACGCTGAAAAAAGCCCAACAATAACTTTTTTAGGTTGTCTAAGTGACTTATATATTACGTTTAACCTGAGTAGCGAAAGTCCGCAGTGATCTGAAAATGATGTGCCGGGAGTTGTGCCGTTCTCTGCGGCTAGATGAAGAGACAAACTTAGATTCAAGGATTCGGGTAAAATGAATATTCTAAGGAGCTTGGAAAGAAAAGCGTCTGGACTTCTTTAAGTTGCTTGAAGACCTTTCACTTCTCATCCGAACAGTTTTTTCAGTTCTAAGGTCAAATGCTGGAGAGTCCCAGATTTAAGCCCTGTGGAGTATGCCCCCGAGAGGGTCATGGACCCCCTAATGATCCTCTACTTAATCACACAAGCCAAGGTGTGAAACTGGGTGTGGGTCACAATCAGCCAGAGTTTCAGGTGAGCTCATTGTGAAACCTGGCCCCACCTTCTCATGTGATGTCCTGAGGTCAGATGTCCCAGGATGTGAGTGGGTGTTAAGGCGTCTGGGGAGGGAACTCAAAACTGGAATATAGATGGCAGAGAGTTGGTGTCGTAAACCACCGCCTCTGTTCAAAGATGGTCGCTCACAGTGGACATAGATGCTTCTTTCACTCCTCTTTCAAACCATCTGTCCTCTTTGTCCAAAATGTGAACGCTGGCATCTGTGGATGATGCGGATGGACAGATGAGTCTTGTCCTGTGGAGATGGTAAAATGAATAGCCACTTTGACCACGAGGCACTGCTAATAGCTAAAGTGTAGCTTTAGCTATTAGCAGTGCAACTAATAACTAACCCAATAACAACTATTCAAACCTGATTAACAAGAAAATCTTTCAATATCAATAATGAAACAATATGAAACGTGTACACAATATATGGATGCTTTTTTTTTTTGAGGGATGGACCGCCTGGACCAAAAATGTCAGGGAGGATTCTTTTATTCCAGTCCAGCCCTGCTAGCAACCCATCCAATTCACACATGCAAAGAAATCATACCATAGATGTCCATAAATTACATTAATAATACGGGAAATGGCCTATAAAAAGGCGTCTCATTACCAAAGTGTCACACAACAAAGACGATGGATAAATTAAGTTATCTGTAATAATGACACAGGGAAAATTAACATGCTTACTGACATGTATTTAATACTTCATACAAAAGCCTGTGTTGGTGATGACAGCTTCAAGACACCTGTTGTATGGAGAAACTAGTTGCATGCATTTCTCAGGTGTGATTTTGGTTCATTCTTCCACACAAATCCTGAAGGTTTCATGGGCTCTTATGTTTTTCCATAGATTTTTAATTAGATGCAGGTCAGGTGGTTGGCTTGGCCATTCTAGCAGCTTTATTTCTTCCTCTGAAACTAATTGAGGTTGTTCTTGGCTTTGTGTTTGGTATCACTGTCTTGCTCAAACATTGATCCTCATCTCATCTTCATCGTCCCAGTAGATGGCAGCAGATCTTCATGAAGAATATTTGTCCTTTCCTCCAAACTTCACTATTGGTATGGTATTTTGACCTCTAAATATGGTGTGTATTATGGCATCCAGAGAGTTCAATTTTGGTCTTATCTGACCAGACTATCTGTTCCCAGTATTTCATGGGCTTGTGATGATGTCATCCAAAAAGGCGGTAGCAGCTGCAGCTGCAGCACCCGGTCCATCAGGCGCTGGAATGTGGCAGGGGCTCTGAACAAGTCGAACGGAAGTGTGACAAATTGGTACAAACTGTATGTACTGGAAAAGGCCATGTTTTCCTTGGACTCCGCACCCAGACAAGGGAATCTGCCAGTAGCCCTTGGTTAAATCGAGAACCATGAAAAAGCGAGCAGTGCATAACTGGTCCAGGAGCTCGTTGACCTGGGGCATGGGATAAGCATCAAACTGTGACACTTCATTCACCTTGCGATAATCAACACAGAACCGTATACAACCATCTTTCTTCACCACAGGAGCCTTGGGGCTACACCAAGTGCTGTGTGACTTTTCTATTTTTCCCACTTCTAGCATTTTTAGTCTCTTATGCTCAGGTACCCTGCAGGGCCGTAAACACATTGTCCTGCCAGGCTGTGTTTTAAAATGGTGCTCCATTTGCACAGCAGGGAGAACGATCTGCAAAATGCTGTTGCAGCGACTAAAGTGCTTTGAGTACTCAGTAGAAAACCGCTATAAAAGAACCCGTCCATTTACCACTTACCAGTGTGCAACATTTGGCCTGTGAGAGTTGGTCGTCATGATGTTTGAATTTGGCACCTCCGGCCCCGACTCATCGCTCTCCTTAACCAGGCTCACCAAAGAAGCAGTTTCAGCCTGTCTCCATGTGTTAAGCAGGTTGAGGTGATATATCTGTGTAGCTCCGCCCCTCTCAGACCATACCACTTCATAGTCAATAGCTGTGTTCCAATCCAGCGACCGCACGCTTCGTAGTACCCGCACTTCACGGACTACGTGGGCCGCATACGCCAAAGTGCTAGAAGGAAATTAAAAACTAAAATTAAAAACTATCTGATATGCATATCCAAAAAATTATGGATTATTATAGTTACAATATAAAATAAACACTGTATTTGAAAGAAAATACACCAAGAAACAGATTATTAGGACCATTACTATTATTATTATTATTATTATTATTATTATTAGGGATGCTACAATACCAATTTTTTCATACCGATACGATACCGATACTTGGATCTGAGTACTTGCCGATACAGAGTACAAAAACCGATACTTCTACCACACACACACACAAATACAATGAATTGGAAGACAGGTTTTATTTTATTCTCTGCCAATAAAAAATAATATCTTAAAAAAAATGACCACAAAAAAATTTTAAGTGAAAAATAAGCACTTCTGTTAAATTATTGCAGAGTCTCCACATTGTAATTTTACAAAATATCACTGAAGTATTGGCACAGAGCCTCTGTTATTTTAACTGCCCGTGTTTTTTCTCTTGACATTTTTCATCGCTTTTCCAAAACCTGAGTTAAAGTTGGCTGTTCCACACTGCTGACATTTTGTTTAGCCTAGCTACAGCAGCCTCCAGTTTCTCTTTTTTATCTGGAGCTGCCAGTCTCACTCGTCTAACCCTGTTTAGCGCGGGATGTCCCCCTAGTGACCAATCTAAAAAACTACAACAGAAATGACAAGCCACCCTCTGATTAATGAAATAAGTTAGTATCGGTTCATGGTATCGGTTAACTTTTACGAGTATGAGTACACACACATTTTACAGTATCGGCCCGATACCCGATACCAGTATCGGTATCGGTGCATCCCTAACTATTATTATTATTAATAATAATAATAATAATAATAATAATAATAATAATAATAATAATAATAATCTGACAAAACGAGGGCTTTAACATGCTCAAAAACTCCTGAAATTTTAAACACGCATCAGGTCTGGTGAAAAATAACGTATTTTAATGGCTTCAGATATGGGCAGGGTAAATGGCTCAGTACTGCCACCTAGAAGAATGAAAAACTTGAGCCCCAGGTCTGGGTATGACCTACATACGTGTATGAAATTGGGTACACATATGTAACATGAAGAGGCGCACCATAGAGTCCATAATGGCCATATCGTCTCAACATTGCATTGCAGAAGTGTTCAAGTATAAAAACAATAATAAAGACAATTGCAATGTTCTGGTTCTATAACATTTTTCTATCATTACTTTATAATGCATTAGGCACACGAGTTGTGGATAATTAAATAATAGATTTTTCCCAGATGGACAGCAGGTGCAGAGTGAAGGAGGAAGACAGGCAAAGAGTGAGTCACAGGCAGAGCCTGGTTTATTTCCCACAGTTTTTTTATGTGTTGCCTTATCTTCCCAAGCCCTTCACCAATCTTTCCATTTTATTATTATCTCATAACACTTTAATTTTAACTCCGCTAACATCTCTCCTATGGATTTTTCTCTGCTATAGAAAGATCAACACAGCCCTGCCCTGCAGCACCATCAGCAGCAGGAGCAGCAGCAGCCCCTCAACAGCAACATTGTACCCATCAGGTTAAAAATGAGCTACGTTTGCTTTGCGTTATCCCCACCTGATGACAGTGATATCGTTTGATTCCAAATTTGATTATTGATAAATGTGGGTTGTTGCTATTCAGCCTGGTTCCCCTTTTTAATTTCGAGTACCCACCCCTTCAAACATCTCTGCACAGCTCTGCTCTACAAGTTGTGTTTTGTTCATCCAACTAATACTCGTCTTACTTACATTACTCCTTTCCTTCACTCAGTCACTTGGCTCTGGACTTCTAGTAGGTAAGTACGCTGGCTTTTCCTTTTCCCAAACTCTTGGTTTTCCTCTGTTTTGTTTTCTTTGCCTGGGCTACACAAAGCATATAATAAGAGAGAATTCTCCCCTATAGTTATCATATAATCTGTCTGGGCTGCTCGGGGTTTCTGCTTCTTCTTCAGTCACCTTTTTCATTCACTATATGTTTATACCCCACTCTGCATTTCATCATTAGCTGTTATTAATCTCTGGCTCTCTTCCACAGTGTGTTTTGTATTGTACTAATTTCAGCAGATGGCCCCCTCCTCTTTTTAAAAGAGTTTTCCTTCCCACTGTCGCCAAAGTGCTTGCTCATATGAGGTTGTATGATTGTTGGGGTATCTGTGTTCTCTCTGTATGATTGTAGAGTCTATATAGCACCTTGAGGGACATGTTGTTGTGATTTGGCACTAAAGAAATAAAACTGAATTGAACTGAATCAAATAAAAGATCAAATAGTTTCCAACGATGAGCCTTCTTCTTTCAAATAAAGCAAATAAGAAAAGGAACTCTACGTCCCGACTATCTCCACTTCCAGTTTGCTGTCCGGGACCACCAGCATGTCAGCGATGCCCCTCTCCTTCCATTTCCTTCCACCTCATCATTTCAGTGAAATGCCTCCTCCGTGAATCGCAACCTTATCATGGTGGAGGGGTTTGTGTGTCCCAGGGATCCCAGGGGCTATGTTGTCTGGGGGCTTTTGCCCCCTGGTAGGGTCTCCCATGGCAAATTGGTCCTGGGTGAGGGACCAGACAAAGAGCGATTCAGAAGACCCCTATGAAAAAAACACAGAGGGAACAGTTTACCCTGCCCGGGATAGGGTTACCGGGGCCCCGCCCTGGAGCCAGGCCCGGGGAGGGTGCCCGAGGGCGAGCGTCTGGTGGCCGGGCCTTAGTCCATGGGGCCCGGCCGGGCACAGCCCGAAGAGGAGAAATGGGCCCATCCTCCCGCAGGCCCACCACCCGCAGGAGGCGCCATAGGGGTCGGGTGCATTGTGTGCCGGGTGGCGGCCAGGAGCGGAGGCCCTGGCGGACTGACCCCCGGCTGCCAAGACTGGCAATAGGGACATGGAATGTCACCTCTCTGGTGGGGAAGGAGCCTGAGTTAGTGCGTGAGGTTGAGAGGTACCGGCTAGATATAGTCGGGCTCACCTCTACGCACAGCTTGGGCTCTGGAACCAGTCTCCTGGAGAGGGGCTGGACTCTGTCTCAGTCTGGAGTTGCCCCTGGTGAGAGGCGGCGGGCTGGGGTGGGTATTTTAATATCCCCTCGGCTTGCTGCCGGTACGTTGGGGTTTTTCCCGGTGGACGAGAGGGTTTGTTCCCTGCGCCTTAGGGTCGGGGAACGGGTCCTGACTGTCATCTGCGCTTATGCGCCGAGTGGCAGTTCGGAGTACCCAGCCTTCTTAGAGTCCCTGGGGGGGGGTGCTGGAAGGTGCTCCACCTGGAGACTCTGTTGTCCTGCTGGGAGACTTCAATGCTCACGTGGGTAACGACAGCGAGACCTGGAGGGGCGTGATTGGGAGGAACGGCCTCCCTGATCTGAACCCGAGCGGTGCTTTGTTATTGGACTTCTGTGCTAATCACAGTTTGGCCATAACGAACACCTTGTTCGAACATAAGAGTGTCCATAAGTGCACGTGGCACCAGGACTCTCTAGGCCGTAGGTCGATGATCGATTTTGTAATCGTATCACCAGACCTGCGACCATATGTTCTGGACACTCGGGTAAAGAGAGGGGCTGAGCTGTCAACTGATCACCACCTGGTGGTGAGTTGGATCAGGTGGCGGGGGAGGACGCTGGACAGACCTGGTGCACCTAAACGTGTAGTGAGGGTGTGCTGGGAACGACTAGCAGAGGCCCCAGTCCGCGAGATCTTCAACGCACACCTCCGGCAGAGCTTCAACAGCATTCCGAGGGAGGCGGGGGACATCGAGTCCGAATGGACCATGTTCAGCGCCTCCATTGCCGAAGCTGCTGCATTGAGCTGCGGCCGCAAGGTGGTTGGTGCCTGCCGTGGTGGTAATCGCCGAACCAAATGGTGGACACCAGAGGTGAAGGGAGCCACCAGGCTGAAGAAGGAGTCCTATCGGGCTTGGTTAGCCTGTGGGACTCCGGAGGCAGCCGACAGGTATCGACAGGCCAAGCGGAATGCGGCTCGGGCAGTGGCTGAAGCAAAAACTCGGGTGTGGGAGGAGTTCGGAGAGGCCATGGAAAAAGACTTTCGGACTGCCTCGAAGAGGTTCTGGCAAACCGTCAGGCGTCTCAGGAGGGGAAAGCGGTGCTCTACCTGCACTGTGTATAGTGCTGGCGGAGCGCTGCTGACGTCGACTGAGAAAATTGTCAGGCGGTGGAAGGAATACTTCGAGGACCTCCTTAATCCCACTGACGCGTCTTCCAAGGAGGAAGCAGAGTCTGGGGATGAGGGGAATGACCCGCCAATTTCTGGGGGCGAGGTCACTGAGGTAGTTAAACAACTCCTTGGTGGCAGAGCCCCTGGTGTTGATGAGGTCCGCCCCGAGTTCCTGAAGGCTCTGGACGTTGTAGGGCTGTCCTGGCTGACACGCCTCTGCAATGTTGCGTGGAGATCAGGGGCAGTACCCGTGGATTGGCAGACCGGGGTGGTGGTCCCCATCTTTAAGAAGGGGGACCGGAGGGTGTGTTCCAACTACAGGGGGATCACACTCCTCAGCCTCCCCGGGAAAGTCTATGCCAGGGTGCTGGAAAGGAGAGTTCGTCCGCTAGTCGAACCTCTGATGCAGGAGGAACAATGCGGTTTTCGTCCTGGTCGCGGAACACTGGACCAGCTCTTCATCCTCTCGAGGATACTTGAGGGTGCATGGGAGTTTGCCCAACCAGTCTACATGTGTTTTGTGGACTTGGAGAAGGCATTCGACCGTGTCCCTCGGGGTGTCCTGTGGGAGGTGTTGCGGGAGTATGGGGTGTCTGGCCCATTGCTACGGGCCATTCGATCCCTATACAACCGTTGCAAGAGCTTGGTTCGCATTGCCGGCAATAAGTCAGACTCGTTCCCGGTGGGTGATGGGCTCCGCCAGGGCTGCCCTTTGTCACCGGTTCTGTTCATAATTTTTATGGACAGGATTTCTAGGCGCAGCCAAGTGGCGGAGGGCTTTCGCTTTGGTGGCCTCAGGTTCTCATCTCTGATCTTTGCGGATGATGTGGTTCTGTTGGCTTCATCGGGTGAGGGCCTCCAGCTCGCACTGGAGCGGTTCGCAGCCGAGTGTGACGCAGCGGGAATGAGGATCAGCACCTCCAAATCTGAGGCCATGGTTCTCAGCCGGAAAAGGGTGGAGTGCCCACTCCGGGTCGGGGATGAGGTCCTGCCCCAAGTGGAGGAGTTCAAGTATCTCGGGGTCTTGTTCGCGAGTGATGGGAGAAGGGAGCCGGAGATCGACAGACGGATTGGGGCTGCAGCTGCAGTAATGCAGACGCTGCACCGGTCCGTCGTGGTGAAGAGGGAGCTGAGTGTAAAAGCGAAGCTCGCAATTTACCGGTCGATCTACGTCCCTACCCTCACCTATGGCCACGAGCTGTGGGTAGTGACCGAAAGGACGAGATCGCGGATACAAGCGGCGGAAATGAGCTTCCTCCGAAGGGTGGCTGGCATCTCCCTTAGAGATAGGGTGAGAAGTTCGGCCATCCGGGAGGGGCTCAGAGTAGAGCCGCTGCTGCTCCACATCGAAAGGAGCCAGCTGAGGTGGTTTGGGCATCTGGTAAGGATGCCCCCTGGGCGCCTCCTGGGTGAGGTGTTCCAGGCATGTCCCACCGGGAGGAGGCCCCGGGGCAGACCCAGGACACGCTGGAGAGATTATATCTCTCGGCTGGCCTGGGAACGCCTTGGTGTTCCCCCGGATGAGCTGGAGGAGGTGGCTGGGGAGAGGGAGGTCTGGGCCTCTTTGCTTAGGCTGCTGCCCCCGCGACCCGGCCCCGGATAAAGCGGATGAAGATGGATGGATGGCATACCAATGCCACTGCAGACTGGACAGTCCAGTCTGATGCCCGAGGAACAACAGAGGCAGAGGCATCTATTTATTGCAGAAAAGTAGGACATTTCATTGTGAAACTGTTCTGTGTGGCCAAAAGGGCTTACCTGCCAGTAGTGACAGTGATACTGGTGGATGGCTCCTGCTGGCAGCTATCAGCTGGACTCTTTCTCTCCAAAGCGAGCAAATTCTGGGGCTGAAAAGAATCTTTTGAACACTAATTTAGCTAAGCAGTTAGACATCAATAGCGCTTTGGAGCGCGATGTCACGGGGGTGGGACGTGGAAAGGATTTTGGCCCGATCCGCCATTTTCGGGGTCAAAACAAAGCGCATGGTTCGTATTTGCTGCAATGTTCGATCGCACGACTGGCAAGAGAATAAGCTTGAAAAGGGTTTGTCTTTTCATTCTTTCCCAACCTGGAAGCAACATGAGGCAGCTCGTGTATCGATGTTAGCAAACGAAGGCGTCTAGCCTTGATAGCAGCTGTGAGACGAGCTCCAGTTCTCTTCCATCTCCAAATATCTGTTGGTGCTCCAGACATTTTCATTCTGGTAAGTTCTAAATATGTTCATATCACTCTTTATAGCCTATTAGTTTTATTTTCTATGCACTCTGAGCTCATAGCAAATTAGAACAAACATCCTACTGAGTGATTTTGCAGAACTACCTTCTATTAATAGAGTTGCTAATTATTTGGCATCATTGCAGCAAACCAGCCAATGAAATGGATGAAACATGATAATAAAACCAGGGAAAAATGAAACCTGGTCCTGTTAAATATTCTTAAGTCTTGTGCTTTTAAAATTGCTGTATTTTTTTTCAAAAGATACAGTAAATAAAGTAATGTTAGTAGTGGGTGATATCATGTAAACACTGTCATGATTTTGTGTAAACATTTTGTCACTTGTAAACTATAAATGGATTCTACATTGTAACGGATGTGATGTTCTATAAAGTGGTTTTAATTTTAAAAAAAGGCAAACATTAGTTTGTTTCTTTATTCAACTTTTGAACAGTGGGACTCAGTCAGTACATATTCAGTAAATGCAAATTATTTACACAGCAGTGCACTACAGGCATAAATCTAGACCCCTAGATAAAACATTATGGGTCATTCCCACAACCCACAGCTTTACTGTGCTCCAGCAAAGTATCCAAGTATCCTCCAGCAGTGACAACTCCTCCACAGTAGCAGGTGTGATTTTTCTTTTTTGAGGACGGCTCCTTTTACCTGTCACTACAGATGGTCTGTTTATGTTTTGATCAAGAGCCTTTTTTTTGGGCAGCTGAAGAGGAGAAGTCTATCTTATAGCCAACCTCTGACTGTATCTTGGTCACATTACCCAGCAAAACCCAGCATGCAGGTTCATCTGTAACAGTCCTTGTGCCACAGATCAACACTGTTGCTTCTACATTAAACAGAAGAGCAGTGACGTGGCTGCAGGTCTCTGCGACTCCGACCTTACAGGTGCAGTGGGCGGCTTCAACCTTCCCTGTGATGCTCACAGTGACCCATGGCTGCAATGCTGGTTCATTCAGTCTTTGAGAGTGCAGGACCTGAAACACACAAAGTTCATTTAAAGACAAGAACTATAAGCCAAGGCCGACATAAATGTGTTTTATCTACTTTATCATAAATGTAACAAAGTGTTTAGAAAGTTAACACATACATGTAATTTTTCATTTCTTTATGTGTCCATCTATAGAACGCTGCATGTTATAGTGTAAATCTGCCTGTTCTCTGTCAGAAACCTGCAGAAAATGAACCTAAAGTATGTAATGCAAGGAGGTCATCACTTTAGAGATTCACCTCAGTTCCACCAGCATATCATGATCACCAACACACTGAACTCTTTCAGGACCCTTATGCCTCAACAGGGAGTCTGTGGAGAAAACCATAATGAAGCCATCTTTGCCAGGATTGTTCTTCACTGCTATAAAAGGCTCTCAGACTACTGTTTATCAAGTACCATTCATTCAATGCTAACTAAACCAGATAACTGTTAAAAACAAATATTCACCCCATCATCAATTCCCATCACCACCTCACCCAAGTAACTCAGAGCTCCATTAAGCTTTAATCTTCATTTTCGACCAGCATTACAATCTAAACTTCGGGGAATTCTATCTTAAATCCTATCAATGCTGGGATTCTAATCACCAAAAAGACTGATTAATCCCTCTATCTCAAAAAGGCACGTTCAATTCGTCTAAAAAAAACTGTTTTAGTGCTGCAATCACTACAAGAGTAAATTGCTTAGAAAGTGCAGTCCAAAGGTAATTCTCCTACTTGTATTGCTTATTTCCATAATGAGTTAGACTATTTGACAGAAAAAAACAGAACGTTTCACTAAAAACACAAAATATAAGCTGTGGTTCAAGTGGTGGAGCAGGCCATCTACCACTGTTGGATGTAACGTGTTATAAAGTAACACATTACAGTAATCACATTACACTTTTCAGTAATGATGTAGTGTAATTGTATCATATTTGGTAATTACATTACAGATAAAGTAATGTCATTACTTGGATTACAGTGGTTCTTCAGTTGTCTGCGCAGATAGAAAAAAATCTAAACACCTGGTTTCTGCGCGTGTGGAGGAGAATGAAAATTGTGGAGTGGTACAGCGATACAGCTTTTCAGGAGTGTGGACATTGATTTTGTTTCTTCTTGCACAAAAGGACAAGAGCACAATGGTCAAGTGCAAACTGCTTTCAGGACAGAAACGACTGCATTATGCTGCTGACACAACTTCACCTCTTTGCTAACTCAAAGGTAGCCAAGAACACAGAATGATTTTAAAGAGGAGTTCATGCCAACAGCAGCGCAGCAGCCAGACCCTGATCTTCAGCAAGTAACAAAAGCAGTTAGGAGCAGTCAGAAAATCATGTTTCTAAACTAGAATTACTCTGACAAGCACTTTGAAGTCTCTTTGGACTGATTTTTCTTTTTGCCTCGTGTTGTCAGCCTGGTGTTCATACCTAAAAACTAAAAGAAACATAATGCCTGTGTCCTCATTAGGATAGGAGTTTGTGTTCGTGTGTGGAATTACAAAATTTCCTTAGGGATCAATAAAGTATTCTGATTCTGATCCTGAACTATAGCCCAGAGTAGGGTTATATTGTTAACTAGCAATTATGAGACAGTGTGTTTCAGGTCATTTTATGGAGTAAGAGAGAGATAAGATAAAACTTTATTAATCCCTCGGGTGGGTTCCTCTGGGAAATTTGGTTTCCAAAAAAGCACAGCACCGACAGAAGTTACAGAGTTACAGAATATTATATATATATATATATATATATATATATATATATATATATACAAAGACATATATAGATAAAATATACAAAGGGGATAAATAGAATAAATAGGAATAAAAATAAAAATAAAAATACAAGTGAATTGCACATTTCAAGTATGGAGTCTATTGCACCGTTGACTATTCACAAAAAGTATTGCACAAAAGGTGCAATAAGGTGCAAGAAGAAAGTAATATAATGAATTACTTTCTCTTGAAGTCTAAGTCTTGTAATGTAAGTCTAAACAGATCTTTCAAATCTTGACTGTGATGAAGCACATGACACATTTTCAATAAATCTAAAGAAGTTTGGCCACTTTATCTCCAAGCCCCTTAGACGACCATGATCTTGGTGACTGGGAATACTTCAAAGACACTTGTAGTAGGAAACACTTTGAGTGCTCAAGTTGTGTAGAAAGGACATTTTTATAAGTACCAATATTTGTGGTAGTTACCAAATGAGAAATAACAGCACAAAGACAGAATGACAGGTTACAATGAATGCAAAGAATAGTGACTTGGCTCAAAAAACTCAGGCATGGAGAAATAAGAAAGACTGAGAAAGTAAAAGCTGTGCCTGTGGAGGTGAACTATAGACAAGCCCAATGTGATATTTTGTGTTTGTATGCGAGGACAATAGTAAGCAGGGTGTGGTAGGGACAGGAAAGAAACTGTGTATTGTGAATGAAGGAGTGGGTTTCTGTTAACAATATGTGCTCTGTGCCTGCTCATCAGGAGGAAACTATCCAGTGATTCAGAATCCAGAATAAGATCCTGAAACTGTTGGGGCTTAAAGGTCATTGTGTGGGTCCAGAATCCAAATGACCACCTTTTCCCTGCAGTCATGAAAAACAATGGGGCTGACATGGCTCAGTATAAAGGTTGTTTCAGTTCTATGGTGTAAGGTCTAGGTCTGAGGTTAAATATGAACTCGAGAGGCACCCAGGTTTTTAAATTCTGGAGCTGAATGTTGATTGGGGGTGTTTTCAGTCAGATAGAGCAGCCCACATGTTTGATTTATCGCCTGCAATCACAGCAGTGTTGGAAATTTCACTTGTAAAACCCTGCATGGGTACATCTAGTCAAAGCCCAGGTCAAGACATACAAATACATAAAAATACAAACATATTCTCTTTTTGTTCCATTTCAAATACACAATTTATTAAAAAGGAAAACTTTCTTAATTTAGATAAATGAGAAGTTCTCATGAGGACTGTATATTTGACAGGAGGGTATAATGTTTTGATCTTCTGCTGAATCCAGAATTTGCTCATTTATGAAGGAATGAACGGTCTGTAATTTTTATGGTTTCATTTTAATAGTGAGAGACTGAATATCAACCCCAAATGTAAGAAAATAGACTGTTTCCCTTTGTACTTGACCCTAAAATTCCAGGAAATATTGTGTCTGATGACACAATATTGTGTCATTCCTCTAGATAGCATTACCGTGGCTTCCAGTAACACTATGAGGAGCCCTGGGGTCATATTTGACCAGGATATGTCCTTCACTGCACAAATTAAGCAAATGTGTAGGACTGTGTTTTTTAACTTCCATTTATGCAATATCTTTAAAATTGGAAATATTGAATAGAATAGAATAGAATAGAATAGAATAATCCTTTAATTGTCCCACAAGGGAAAATTCACTGTCTCAGAGTGATAGTGAAAAATTATTTTACTGTGATTCATTATTATCAGGAAGTCCTAAAAACTCCCTGAAAAGCCTTCAGCTAATCCAAAATGCTGCAGCAAGAGTCCTGACAGGGACTAGAAAGAGAGAGCAGATTTCTCCTGTTTTGGCTTCCCTTCATTGGCTCCCTGTTAAATTCTGTCTGTATGTATTATTGTAGGGTCTACCTTACAATATAAAGCGCCTTGAGGCAACTGTTGCTGTGATTTGGTGCTGTATAAATAAAATTGAACTGAACTGCACACAAGCAGGCAGCACAGTGACACATTGGTAAGCTCTGTTGCCTCTAAGGTGCTGAGTTCAGTTCCACCATCAGGCTGGGTTCTTTCCTCTGTATTTTTGCATGCAAACCATGTTAGTGTAGGTTTTCTCCAGGTGCTCTAGCTTCTTCCCACAGTCCAAACACATGCATTTAGTGGGGTTAGGTCAGGGGTGAGCTACTCCAGGCCTCGAGGGCCGGTGTCCTGCAGGTTTTAGATGTCCTTGATCCAACACAGCTGATTTAAATAGCTAAACGACCTCCTCAACATGTCTTGAAGTTCTCCAGAGGCCTGGTAATGAACTAATCATTTGATTCAGGTGTGTTGACCCAGGGTGATATCTAAAACCTGCAGGACACCGGCCCTCGAGGCCTGGAGTTGTCCACCCCTGGATTAGGTTAACTGGAAACTCTAAATTGCCCATAGGTGTGAATGGTTTTGACCATCAATCACTCAGTCTGCAGCTCCATCCAAGATCATGCCTCATGAGGTAAGGATCAACACAAGAAAGATGGCTGATGAGCCCAAAACTAAACACGAGGAGCTTTTTGATGATCCACTACATCAACACACCTACACCTTTTGCTGCACCCGCAAGATGTGTACAGGGCCGCCTTATTTTATAACATCTAAATTATTTAGAGAAAGCTTAGAAGAAAATACTGTCATCAAATGAAATCAAAACCATCAATTTGGCATCAGACTGGAAAAGGAGAAATGCTAAACACCATCCCCACTGCCGACCATGGAGTTGAACTCCAGGTTATGGTCTGAGGCCATTTCTCTGCTAATGGTACAGGTAACTTTAGTGCATTAAGCACCCAGTAGACTGAGCCATATATGGAAAAATCTTGGATGACAACCTTCTCTGAACCAGAACACTGAATATGGGAGTGAGTGACAATGACCAACAACAAATAAAAACACGTTTTTCACTCAGTGACATGGAAATTAATTTAGATATTCTGGATTCTTGATTGATATCACCAAATTCAGCAGGAGATCTTGTGCATTTCAGATCCATACAGAATGTGGGCATGGAGAATTTCAGCTTACCTTGGAGCTTGACTGAGAGTCAGACCAGTTCATGTGCTTTTCTGTGTGTCTGTTGTTGACTAGTGGGTAACTGGCATTGAGGTGGGGAGCCCACTCTTTGGCGTCATGAACCCCTGGGCTCTGTTCTTGGCTCGTGCTGTAATGGCCAGCCTTTAGTGGGGTGGCATGCCTGTTGCCTCTAGTTCTTTAGGAATCTTGACCTTTGGCTACAAAAGCTTTATCTGGGGCTTCTCTTCTTCTTCTGCTGGGGTGGACAAGCAGTTGTACAGAAAGAAAGTGTTATGAATCTGTACAATATGATCCACATGTGTAAACTAGGATTTCCATATTTGTATGTAAGATGCATGTTCCCATCACAAAAATTCAAAAGCAATTTGACCACACATAAAATATTCTCTTTCTGTGCGCACAAATGTCTAAAACTACACGTAACATCCTTCTCACTTACTTGCAAAACCTTAAATGTTTGTGCAATAATCACCTGATAGGTACGGATGTATTTCCTCTGTGCTTCTTGTACTTCCTGCTGCTCTGTCTTAGTTTTCCAGTGTCCTAGCTTGAGTTCCTTGTTCCTAGTTTTTAGTTCAACAAAATTGTTGAACTGTGTGTATCTCAGCCTGTTAGAGATGTTTGTTTTATTGAACCTGCACCTCCTAGGGGCTGGTTAGCCTCCCCTGCTTGTGAGTTTAGCCACCTGTCTCCACTGCGTGCTCAGGCGTGCCAACCGAGCCTCCTCCATTGCCAGCTGGGAGCTCAGGCAAGTTTATTTTGCCAGCCATGAACTCCACATTGCTGCCTGATAAACGTCCAGAGCAGGCAATGCTGTGCAGCCCCAGCCAATGCATCTTGAGAAAGCTATGTGCCCTGTGCAGCTCCAGATAACTCTGTCTCCACCAGAGGTCTGCATGTCCACAGCCTGCATGGCTTGCCAAGTCAGACGTGGCCTGCACGTCCTGCATCTACTAAGCCCCACCGATGCTGGCCATCAATCAGACTACAGCTACGCTAGCGCCAACCACCATCCAAGCCACCTGAAGTTCTCCACCTCTGTCTTCTCCCTTGTCTCGGTCCTGAAGGTTCCTTCTTCACCTCTGCTGTTGACCTCCTGATTTACTGGCTGAGGATCTTCACTGTCTTGGTCAACCTCCATAACTTATTGCGCCGCCACTTATCACGAGGTCGGCCAACAGAACTGTTGCCACCACCGCTGTCCACGTGGGGGCCCTCCACAACTGTTTTTGTTGTAGACTTTGTTGTTTGGGTTTTTTGTTTTTTGTTCTGCATTTGAGTCATCATCCTGCCTGCCACATAGCACCTATGTGACACTCTATATTTTGAAGATGGATATGATCCAGGTAAACTAACACTATCTTACTATTCTCTCATAATAGCAGGCTAACACTAATATTAGCTTGATGGCTTATCCTGAACTCTTTAGCAGTTTATTGAAAAATACAGTATATTAAACCTAACAGGCACAATACCTGGGTTTTTATTTTTTAAATAACCAGAGGAGCCCAGTGATAGTTTTAAACAGGGACCTAAATGCAGAGTACATTTTTGCAAAGCGAGCAGTGAAATTTGTCTCAAAACGCTGGCATTGGATGTGATCTGTGCGATGGATGTTGTGTCGGTTTAGACATTTGTAATAAACAGAAAGGTTTTTGAAAGAGAACATTATTCAATTTGTGAAGCTCAACTTAATAAATTGTGCGTAAGTAATCATTGTTTATTCAGGCTTTGGTGTCTGCGTTTGTAAAATACTTTTGCATGTAGCATGTGGTCAAATTGCTTTGATTGGAGCACACGTGAGACCTCAAAGGTTACTCACAAATCATTGTACACAATTGTACATTTAGTTTATGCTTTTGTATCATTTTGTATGCATTCATAAGACTTCTGAGGCAAATTTCTCTCCATTTCAGTTGTTTTTGGGATGTGTGGCTTCAGGTCTTTAACACTCTTCTTGTACTATTTCTTCTTATTATATTTCTCCTACTTTCATTTTTCTGTCTCTTTTTTCCCAGTCAGCTCTGACAAGCAGGGGTGACTCAGAAGGTTGATGGTTCAATCCTTGGCTCCATGCATACCTTAGGCAACATACTACCCCCACGTTGCTGTCAATGCATCCATTGTGGTGCAAATATGTTAGAAAGTACTTATGTGGAAAATAAACAAAGAAAAAATTGAATGGGTGAATCGGGCAAATTGTATAAAGCGCTTTGAGTGCTCAGAGTAGAAAAGCTCCATATAAGAATCCATCCATTTACCATATATTTCACATATAATAATAGACCCAGCATGCAGCACTCAGCAGACACATGAACTCAAAATTACAGGTTTGTTAGATGGTAAAAGCAGGAGTCAACAAAACAGAAACAAAAGGCTAACTAACTTGTGTGGACCTGAGATGTTTTCCTCCTAGATGTCAGAGGTCACTTGCTGCTAAAATTCAAGAAGTAATAAGTAATAAGTCTGGTAACAGATGAGAAGCATAGTGTTCACTAACCCTGTTTCAAAGCAGACTCATAAATAATGCACCCAGGATCAGCTTGCTTTTCTCAGATTACAATACACCTGGATAGTACGGCTGTCTGGAACACAGAAAGGACTGCAGTGTCAAACAGCACATGAAAAACTAATCTATCCAAGTGACAAACTAAACTTGTGTTTAGCTGGTAATCAGACCATGTCTGCATATCAGAATTCTCTCCTAACGTTGCAGCAGGTTTTTCTTCTTCAGAAAAGGGTGTCTTTAGTGCTAAAGGGATGGGCGCTCCCTTGGGGGAAAGGATAGGCAAGTGTTTCCCTCCTGCAGCAGGAAATGGGCGAAACCTTGCTCGAAATTATGACTACAGCGTTTTGTTGTGTGAAGGAAGTCGCTCCTGATAGCACAGGCTATAGGTTTCCTGTTGTGGACCAGCAGTTTTAGTTTCACCTAGAGTCCTCAAGATAGCTGGAAAACGCTGGGCTAAGAGAGCCTTTCAGTCTACTACCCATGTAAAAGGCTAAAGTGCTACATTTTTATTGAGTAGTCCTATTATTAATTTAAATGTGACTAAATGAATTCATGCAGTCAGTTTCAGATTCAAATGGATATTGGTTTGTAATTGTAGGCCATGTGATTGTCTGAAAAAAATGAACTTAATCACAAAAAAATTAAGAAACAATGACAGCTACAGTGGTGTGAAAAAATCTTTGTCCCCTTCCTGATATAGTATTTTTTCCTCTGTTTGATATACTTCATGTTTCAGATTGTTTTTAAAGCAGATTTAGATATTAGACAAAGATGAACACAAAATGCAGTTTCTAAATGAAGGTTATTAAGGGTAAAAAAAAGTTTAGACACGCCTTCTTGTTTAATGTTTTTATTTTATTTTCCCTACTTTCTACATTGTAGATACATACTGAAGACATCAAATATATGAAGCAAGGTATATGGAATTATCTAGCAAAGAAAAAAATGATAAATAACTCTAAATAGATTCCCCACCCTTTGCTTTGTTGACAGCACTGCAAACCCTTGGCCTACTCTCAGTAAACCTCATAATGTAGTCACATGAAATGGTTTTCACTTGGTGTGCCTTGTCAGACTTCATTTGTGGAATATCTTGCTCTGTTAATGGGGCTGGAACCATCAGTTGGGTTCTGCAGAAGTCGGGTTTGTACATAGCTGACAACTGTTAGCTGATGCTTTATGTCATTATATGAATGAGATTTGTTTGGGCCAAGAAGCACAAGGAATGGATATTATACCAGTGGAAATCTGTGCTTTGGTCTAATAAGTCCAAATTTGAGATCTTTAAATCCACCCTCTGTCTCTTTGTGCGATGCAGAAAAGGTGAATGGATGGTCTCTACATGGATGGTTCCCATGGAGGAGGAGGAGCGATGTGTGGGGGTGCTTTGCCAGTGACAATGTTGGGGATTTATTCAAAATTGAAGGCAAACTGAACCAGCATGGCTACAGTGATATACCATCCCATCTGCTTTGCATTTAATTGGACAACCATTTATTCTTCAACAGGACAATGACCCCAAACACACCTCCAGGCTGTGTGAGGGCTATTTGACCAAGAGGGAGAGTGATGGAGTGCCAGATGACCTGGCCTCCACAGTCACCTGAGCTAAACCCAATCAAGATGATTTGAGATGAGACGGGTCAACAACAACAACAACAGGCGCTCTCTCACCCAGGAAACACACAGAGAGAGAGAGCGTCACCCTGTAACCATGGCAACCGCAACGCTGCCTGGAACAACAGAACGTAGCTGTCAAACAAAACCCAAACAGTCCTGACCCGCCACAATATGAAACAGGGAAGTACCGCCGTGTAATCCATTTATTTCAACAAAGTAACTGTATTCTAAATACCACCTTTTTAAACGGTAACTGTAACGGAATACAGTTACTCATATTTTGTATTTTAAATACGTAACGGCGGTACATGTATTCCGTTACTCCCCAACACTGATTGTGTGGCAGACCTCGGATTTGCTGTAGATGTGACTGCACTAATGAACCAACTAAATGTCAAACTGCAGTGCAGGGGACTTTTTGTTAGAAGTACTGCATGCAGCGTTTTCAAGGCAATTTCAAGATTTCAAAGCTCTTGAAAATGAAACGGACATGGTTTCTTCTCCCTTCACCTGCAGTGTGGATAATGCTTCAAGTGATGTTCAGATGGATCTCATCGACCTGCAGTCTGACACACTTCTGGCAGAGCACTTCAGGTCAGTCTCACTGCTGGACTTTTATTCCTCCCTCAAAGAAGAGAACTTGAGGAGTCATGCTCAGAGGATTCTAGTCCTCTTTGGATCGACCTATGTATGTGGACCTCTGTCACTGATGACCACCTCTCAGCTGTTCTTCACACAGCCACCTCAGAAATTCAGCCAGATTTCAATGCCCTTGTTCAAACCCAAACAGGCTGGATTATTCTCACTGAAAAGGAGGAAAACATGACACAAGTCATTGTGTTGTTGCATTTCTATAAACTTCTTGTTTGTTGAGTTAAGCATGTTAAAATAAAATGACACTGATTCGGTGGTTGTTTTTGTTTTATTTGGAATATGCATCACAATTTCACATAGCATAGCCCAATATAAATATTTACATTATTTTATTTTTATTCTTCTGATTACCAGCTATTCGTAATATATAATTCAGTGAATTTTACAATTTAAGAAAGTTAAGCAGACTTGGGTTCAAGATGTCGTTGATGTGGCCCTCCGACACAACTTGGGTTTGTCATGTGGCCCCTTGTAAAAATTAATTGCCCACCCCTGGTCTAGGATGACACCAAGACTCTTAACCTGAGGAGAAGGGAAAACTGAGGCGTTATCGATAGTGAGTGAGAAATGGTTCGCCTTCAAAAGGTTGGATTTGGTGCCAATAAGGAGGATTTCAGTTTTATTCTTTATTCTAATTAGATAATTAGAGCTAAACCAGGATTTTAATTCAGATAGATATTCTGTAAGGGAAGAAAGTGGGAGAAGGAATCAAGTCTGCAGGAGAGATATAACTGGGTGTCATCATAAAAACAGTGAAACTGAAGATCAGATTTGCAGAACTTAGAGGGAGGATGTATATTCTGAAGAGAAAAGGGCCTAAGACTGAACCTTGGGGTACACCAGAAGTGACCGGGAATAGACGAGAGCGGAACGATTTCAGCTGAATAAACTGGGAGCGGTCGAGGAGATATGATTGAAACCAGGCGAGGGGTGTTTCAGAGATGCAGAGAGAGGAGAGAATGCTTAGAAGTACAGAGTGAGAGATGGTGTCGAAGGCTGAGCTCAGATCCAAAAGGACGAGAATGATGAGAAGACCAGAGTCAGCTCCGATTAGAAGATCGTTAATGACTGTAAGTAAAGCAGTTTCTGTACTGTGACATGAACAAAAACTGAAATCTCTCGTAGATGTTATTATTAACCAGGTGTGAATGAAGATGAACTGCAACCACTTTTTCGAGTATTTTAGAGATGAAGGGTAGATTAGAAATCGGACGGAGGTTGTTAAAGTTGTTAGGATCTAAAGAAGGTTTTTTCAGTATAGGAGTGACTAGAGCAGTCTTGAATAAGGAGGGAACGATACCGCTGGTGAGTGAAGAGTGAATGATAGCAGAGATGACTGTGAGTAAGGAAGAGAGGCAGGATTTCACAAGCCCTGTAGGCACAGGGTCAAGATGACACGTGGCAGGCTTTGATTTACATATAACCTCAGAAATATCAGATAAATCAGGAAGATGAAAAGTGGAAAAGGGCTCAAAATAGAGAAAAGGTTCTGGAGAGGAGGTAGACACACGATTTGAACTGAGATCGCTGGTGGATGTTATGGATTTTTGTAGAGATGACACAATCTTCTGAGTTATTTCACACTTTTTGCTTCCTGCAAACTTCCACATGTGTTCATTCATAGTGTTGATGCCTTCAGTGAGAATCTACAATGTAAGTAGTCATGAAAATAAAGAAAAACTATTAAATGAGAAGCTGTGTCCAAACTTTTGACTGGTGTAGTGTAGTGGTAATACTACTCGTCTTTGAAACTTGAAATCAGCGTTACAGACAATCCCTACTGCGAACACGCCGAAACTAACCCCCTAATCTACACCACTTCAGCAGTGATCACACAGATTCTTGGCTATAAGACGAACAGCCCCAAGTAGCAGTTCACTCCATGGAGAAGGAGACTAGCGGGCAAGTTAGCTGACCCTATCGGAGGCCCTGGAATCTGCCAAGCAAAGACTCACAGCCTTGGCCAGTAAGGAGGCATAAGAGGAGATTAAACCAGGTGTACTCTCAGTGGTAGGGGAGAATGACCCCACCAAAGTTGGAGATGACACAATACTGGAAGGATGAAACCCACAACAATTCAATTTCATTATTTTTTATACAGCGCCAAATCACAACAACAGCTGCCTCAAGGTGCTTTATATTGTAGACCCTACAACAATACATACAAAACAAAAACCAACAATCATTGACCCCCTATGAGCAAGGAATTTGGCAACAGTGGGAAGGAAAAAGTCCTGTTTAACAGGAAGAAACCTCCAGCAGAACCAGGCTCAGGGAGGGGCGGGGCCATCTGCCGCAACCAGTTGGTGTGAAAGAAGGAAGACAGGACAAAAGAGATTAATAACAACACAATGCTCAGTGGCAGAGCACAGCAACCTCCCTGAACAGGAGTAAGTGTCACAGCCACAGACAGCAAAGAAACGCTCCACAGTCTGAAGAGCTGGACAGCACCAGGCCATGAGTCACGCTTGCTGGCTGAAGAAGCTGACCGCACTCAGTCCTGATTCCCAAGGATACCACTAACAGGTTTTTGCCTCTCTGGTGTTCTCTAAAAAATATATATTCTGATAAAATTAATAAAGAAATACTTTTTAATCAAGCAGCAGTATGAAGCATCAGGTCAGTTAAAGTCCTGGGATAAATATCTATCCAGTGAAGTAACAAAGGGGTTTGTTCATCAGTTTCAGCTGCTTTGGTGTTAAAGATATTATTACGTTTTTAAAAAGTAAAAAACAAAAAGAAACATCCTGCCTCAGAGGGACGCTGAAAAACTAGTTTGTCTTTTTATTACTTCTCGGCTGGACGACTGTAATTCATTATTATCAGGATTAGGGCTGCACGATATTAGGAAAACCTGCGATGTGCGATAACTGTGATCAATACTGCGATAACGATATGACTCGCGATAAAATAAAAAGCAAAACAAACAAAAAAAATACATAATTTCCGTTTTACTGCAACAGCTTTATTTAAAGAAAGCTGCTGTATTAGCAGAGTAACACCAAAGTGCACTTTAACATTGAAACATTGCCCCATAATAAAAAATTCTGAGGCTGAACAACCATCCCTATAATTAGTTTTAAATAAACATAACTTAAATTATACTGCAAATTATCTCAGTGCAGCTGTTCATCATCTTAGCACTCACCAAGTAGTTATGATGTAAGTCAAAACTGGAGAGGAAACTGTACTGTAGTGCTCGCGTAGTTTTCAGCTTGGCCCAGTTCAAACGTGACGGTCTTCCGGCATGTTTCCTACATTTGTGGAATGGCGACATGGGAAAAGTAGTTTCGTGAGGGGATGCGGTATCTCCGGTCCACTTTATGTATCAGACTGGTGAAGCCCTCTCTGCTAACTGTATTTATAGGCATCATGTCTTTGTCAAAAAATGTGTAATGGCCTCTTATTTCTTTGTAGCGCTTTGACGTTTTCTCATAAGGAGTTCCACTTGAAAAACTCTGACAGAGACGGCTGTTGGACTGCGGCGCTCTTTGTCTTAACATTAGCAACCTTTGTTTGGCTAGCTATCTTTCTGGAACTCTTCAAACTGTTCTCTGTGGTTGTATTGAAGATGATGGTGGAGTCGTGTTTCCTCTGGTGGTTGCCAGGAGTGTTCGGCAAGTTTTGCAGAGTACCTGTGTTTGGAGAACGTCGTCTTTATCAAATCCAAAGTACCTCCAAATAAGATATGATTGTTGGGTTTTTCTCTGCATCTATGAAGCGCCTTGAGGCGACTTTTGTTGTGATTTGGCGCTATATAAATAAAATAAAATTGAATTGAATTCCCAAAGACCTATTCGCTGAAAACTTAGCATATCTATGCAAGGTCTGCAGTATTTGTTAAAAGATGTTTGTGGTGGACAAAAACGTTTCAGGCCTAAAACTATCAACAACAGACTAACAGTGAAGGTTACACAAGAGTGAGGAATCCAAATTTGACATTTCTGGTTCCAGTGGTTGTACAAAGGAGGTCCGGAGAGAGGTACAACAGTGAGTGTCTACAGCCATCTGTAAAACATGTTAAAGCTGCATTTCAGCCAGTGATGCTGGTGGTCTCTTAGCATCAGATTTTGATCCACCATACAACACCATCTGCGTCTGATTGGCAGCAGCTTTATTTTTAAGCATGACAGTGACCCCAAACACAGTGCCAGTGCAGGAAAAGCATACCTGGATAGACATCTTTCACCTGAATAAACTTAAGTTATTGGATATATCTTTTAAAAATGTTGGCATGTTCTGCAGATGGACAGTAGATGGCACCGAATGCCAGTGTTGTGAAATTTAAATGATCCGCTTTCTCATCTGGTCCTGTCGGAGGTTTCTTCCTGTTAAAAGGGAGTTTTTCCTTCCCACTGTCGCCAAAGTGCTGCTCATAGGGGGTCATATGATTGTTGGGTTTTTCTCTGTATCTATGAAGCGCCTTGAGGCAATTGTTGTTGTGATTTGGCGCTATATAAATAAAATTGAATTGAATAGTGTTCTCGTCATGCGTCTCGCTCTCTGCCATTACAACTCTGACTCGTTGCTGCAGCGTTGTTCGCTCCCCACCTGCGTAGGAGGCGGGCCTCTAATCCATTTGATTGGTTAATGCCGTGAAGGGCTCTATTCGACTGGTCAAATGTGTAAAGGGGTTTCTTTGATTGGTAAATTCTTTAAAGCACATGTGTAAACATTTTAAGGTACTCCATTATTGCAGTTTACGCTGTCTTTTGCGATGAGCCCATCGCACAGGCTGATATCGTGATGACAATGTATTTTCGATTTATTGTGCAGGCCTAATCAGGATGTCCTATAAAACTCCCGCAAAAGCCTTCAGTTGGTCCAAATTGCTGCAGCGAGATTACTGACAGGGAGAGCATATTTTGCCCACACCGACTTTTCTTCATTGATTCCCTGTTGAATTCCTTGGTTATACTGCAATAGGACCAGGCTAATTTGGGCTTCCCACAATTCACAATTATTTCTTTTTCACTCATATTTTTTTACTATGTGGTTGCAATCTGCATTTAATCATTATTTAATATTAATCTCTGGCTCACTTCCAGTGTGTCTTTTGTCCTGTCTTCCTCCCCTCACCCAAAACAGCTGAGGCAGATAGCCTCCCCTCCCTGAGTCTAATTCTGCCGAAAGTTTCTTCCTTTTAAAATTGAGTTTTTAAGTCCCACTGCCGCCAAAGTGCTCGTTCATTAGAGGTCTTCTGATTGTTGGGACTTTCTCTGTTGTCTCTGTATTATGGTAGGGTCTTTACCCTACAGTATAAAGTGCCTTGAGGCAACTGTTGTTTTTATTTGGTGCTATAAATAAAATTGAACTGAACTGAATTTAATTAAAAGGTAAACTGGAGGGGCAATAATTAGACATTTTACAGGTTGAGGCCACTAATAATGCCACATCAACCAAACCCCCAGACAGTTTTAATTTGTTTGGAATACTAAAAAATAAAAACAAAAAGTTTTATTTCTTGTTATCTATCATCCACCTAGCCCTTACTTAGAAATACTTTCTTAATTCTCAGACTTTTCTAAGGCACACCAACAAATCTACAGCAGAACTGCTGAAAAAGAAGAGGTGTTGAAATGTTCCAGTCAGTCAACCTCAACTTGATTGGTATACAATGGTAGAACCTGAACAAATACAATATTAAATGAACCAAAGCTGTAAAGGGTAATAACCCAAAAATCCTCTACAATGATTTCACAAACTGACAGTTATACAGAAAACAATCACTTGAAGTTATGGTTGGTACAAGTAGTTCCACGAGCTATTGAATTATGCTGCAAATTTTGCATTTGAGAAAAAAAACGTGTGCCCCTTCACATTATAGCAGGGTGCAAGATGCTAGCAGGCAGGGCCATACATGGAGATACCAACTTCCTCGTTGTATACTACCAATTTTCTGTTTTACAGTTTTCAGCATCAGTTTATCTGAACTATTATGTGAACACTGTTAAACAAAGAGTATAAAGAAGGCTTACATGTAAATCAGATATGCATAAGCTCCACTGACGAGTTTGACAGCACTGTTTAGAAGTTTGTCACACAAATGTGCCATGATAGCAGCAATCAGGTTTTTTAATTACCATGAGTACTCAAAGTCACTGAAGTTTTTGGTAGTTGCAAGGTAATGGTTTCAACTATTTACTAACCTGTTTTTAAATAAATGTATGTTCTGTTATATTATGCAGTTTATCTTCACATAAGTGTGCGAGGACCTACATTTCCCTGCTTCAATATATCAGCATCTAAGCTGGTTACTAAGTGAAACTATCAGCATGCCTACCCGGGTCATGTTTTTGCTTTGCTGTACAAATGATTACAGATCAAAAGATTTACAGATGAACAAGTTTTTGTGATTTTTTAACTAAAGTTTCATTTTAGTGGAATTTTGAATCCCTGACTTTGGTTTCCACTGACCTTTATTATGTAATTTTGTTATCAATGTATAGAAATTTGAATATTTAATTCATAAGTATTCGAGCACATCCTTATTTTTTTGAGCGGGTTAGTTTTAGTCACTAAAGCCTTTTCAGAATATTTTCTATGAATACCACAAATACCATATTGCAGAAGCAGAAATGTCACAGATAAAACTGATCAGCCTGATCGGAAACCATGAGAGAAAGAGCCCCGAGCACACATGGTGAAATATACTCTGGCTATGGATCACCTGAATCTGAAAACAAATTAACAGAGAGAAAACTGTAAAAGGAAGCACTATGTCAAATAATTTAGGGGTGACTGTCTGGAATGAGTCCAATGCATCGCAGATTTTGACAGATGAACATTTGTCATTGATGCTTTCAAAGAGTAGCAACAAACACACAAACTGTTCAATTCAGGCTAAATCAGGGGTCTCGAACTGCAGGTCTTGAGGGCCGGTCTCCTGCAGGTTTTAGATCTCACCCTGGGTCAACACACCTGAATCAAATGATTAGTTCATTACCAGGCCTCTGAAGAACTTCAGGACATGTTGAGGAGGTAACTTAGCCATTTAAATCTGCTGTGCTGGATCAAGGACACATCTAAAACCTGCAGGACAGCAGCCCTCGAGGCCTGGAGTTTGAGACCCCTGGGCTAAATGAAACATTCAGAAATGTTCATTACAGACACCAAAAGGCCTAAAATAGAACAGTTACTAATGAATTCATGAATGTTTGTTCATCAATAGAAAATATGTCTAATATTTTTTAAGAAAGACGCTGAAATAGCATTAAAGTTACAGTTTGCAGTCTCACACAGATAATAATTTATCTGTCTTTCACATATTAAACCTGCTTTCATTCATTAATGCAGTCAAAGGGTGAATGTTTCATCTTAGAAACGGTCGACCTTGAGTGCAGCCGGTCAGCTTTACCCTTGGGTCAGCAGCATGTCAAAGTACATCCTAGCTTGCTCCTGTTTCATCACTAATGGAGACCATCATTTACAGACTGAGAGGCTATGTTCATCATCTGTACGCAGTCTGCAGCTCTCACAGAGATGCTTTGCACAAAAAAGTAACCGAAAATGTTTGGGTTTTTTAGATTAAGTGAACAGCCGGATTTTCAAAATCATTTTAGCCACAACAGCATATAAGAAACATTTTTAATAGATGAAATAAATACTCCATTACATGCATGGTCAAAACACTTGAAAATAATATGGGGAAGTCTGGTAAATAGTGTAAACCCTAGGGCACACACTCACAGCAGCTTTAAAACAATTCACACACACTGAAGAAAAATAAAAGCATCTCGACACTCAGCTCACTCTTTCCAATCTCACAAAGCACATAATGGAGCAGGTCAGCCAACTATAGGTTCATACTGCGAGGCTACATCCATCATCGAGGCTGGTGTTTTCACTGCAACTGAAAACTGAGGTAAACTTTTCAGGTCTGAAAGCTGCTGTCCGTCTGCTGAGCCCAGTTCATACCCGGAGTGGGTGAAGTGGTCCATGTTGAGCACGGTTTAAGTTAAGTTACATCCAGCGCAACCTCAAAAACCCTGCAGTGGTCGTTTTAGTGCTTTTCTGCATTCTACACACAAATTGTAACCACGAGAACAGGCCCACACAGTGTTCTTCGGATGTTACTCTACACCTGATGAAGAGGGATTAACCCAAAGTCTCTTTGGTACATGAGACTGAACCTACATAGCCCCTTTCCTAAACTAATTCACAGAATGGGAGTTGACTGGTGGCAGAGTCCTTGGAGAGGAGCGTTCTCTGAGTGCCTGAGTAAGCAGAGTGCAACCATCGGACACGGCGCACGCCGAGTTACGCAGACGCTCACGGTAGTCTGCCATTTTGGAGCTGCTCTCGGGATGCTGGGCAACATCCCTGAGGCCCTGAGTGAGAAGGACGCAGGCAGAAACCACACTCATGGCCCCACCTAACACTGCCGTTTGCACCCCCTTTCCTTCGGCAGAGATGCTTGCAGCTCTTCCCAGGAACTGTGGCTCTGTCGCAAACCCAACAAGGGCGCCGACAGCCTGGACGAGAGCAGCGCTGAAGAGGATGCACCGATTCCTGGTCAGCTCGCTGGGCTGGGTTTTCACCTCCTTCACACACGCCAGGAAGGCCGTGCCGCTCGTGCTCATGCTCTTGACGCTCAGCTTGAACTGCTCTTTTGCAAAGCGATCCCTGGACCTCTCGCTGGCCAGTGATGAGATGTCCGTTAGAGTCTTGAGGTTGGTGGAGATGTTCTGAGAGAGCTCGAGGAGGAGCTGCGGGGTGAGGTCTTGCAGGTGGGTGACTCGGAAAACGCTGCAGCTCTGTTCTACTTCATGTCGACAGCGGGTCACCTTGTAGCGATCCACCAGACCCGGAAGGCAGGGTTGAGAGCCAGGCGTCTCCACAGATGCCAGGTAGGCAGCATGAGCTGAGCACTCAGTCAAAGACACCACAAGGTTAGTCATCTCCAGGAGGCGGTCCCCTACGTCCGTGAAGCGACCCATGTTGAGCTGGCTCTGGATGTCGTGGGTGAGAATGGAGAGCTCTTTAGTGCGGGCAATGACCGTGTCACGGCACTGGTCGAAGGTGTCAGCCACAGCCACACCTTCAGACGTCATGACAGGCCTGGTCTCACTGGACAGTAGGAGGAGGTCAGCCACGAGCTGCATCTTGCCCTTACATGTGTCACAGATGAAGGAGAGCCGCTTCCTCTGCTGCAGACTGCCACCGGGTGTGCTGGTTGATCCCTCACTTGCTGATTTGCCAGAGCCACCACTAGCCATAATAATGAAGGGAGTCAGAGGAAGGGGGAGAGGGTCAAATGGCTCTTATATGAGGGTTCAGATGTTTCGTTTTCTGCTGCTACAATGCATTTTACTGTTTAAGACACTTCTCAAATAAAACGAAACTTTTAAATAAGAACTGGCCAAACAGTCTTCCTTAAGTTCCTTCAGAGTTTAGGTTATTAATGTAAATTACATGTTAAAACACACGACACGTACGCTCAGTGTAAACATGCGGAAAGAGCAAAACTCAATTACTACATTTACCCCAAATAGTTAACGCATATGTGTCTGTATAAAAGCCTTAATAGGAGTACATGTGAATATATTCTCAGCATTATCTGCCGTAGTTTGTTAGTAAATCTATTACACAAAACACCCAAGAAAAAGCCCTACAACTTTAAAGTAATCAGTGTAACAAGATATACGCTCTTATTTGGAAATGTTAACTTAAATGCCCTGAACAACATAGTCACTATTCTAAGTATAGTCCCAGATTTTTGTGGGGGGGGAATTCACAGGCTTCTAAATTAAAAAATACAAACAAAAACACACACAAACAGCAGTGCCACCAAGGTGCCTTCTAAACGGGAAAGTACACACTGACAAGCCCCTTGTCATCAAGAGCATTCCCAAAGTGAAGCTCTGCTGATCCGCAAACGTCAAGTTTCCTTCCTTGGTGCTCTTTTTTTTAAAGAAGACGTCACCTCAGCGATAAACGGGTGCCTTTTGAGTTTTCTCTTTCTCTCTCTCTCTGTTTTTAACTTCAGGATATCATTTTGTGGCCATTCGCGTCACAGCAAATAGCCAGAAAAAGCACCGAGATCTTGGCCGACTTGTTCCCACCGAGTGTGGCGTTCTCATGCTGGCTACAATCGGGGAACCACCCGGCAAGCTGTTCTGGTCAGTGGAAGGACTGGAGTTATCCTCCAACACCATCATTTCACGGGTCCTCCCGAGTAAAATTCACCGAAAATGCCACTGTCCAGGAAGAAGAAGCCTCTCAGTCCACTTTCAACCTCTTCTTTTTCAATCCGAGCGCTGGGTTATAAGCTAGCGACTGCTCCGGTCCTCTCGACTCCATATGCATCGTCCGTCAGTCCGCCCTCCACGTCCTCCTCCGCGTCTTAACTCGGGACTCGAGAGTGTGTAGCCCCGCATGTCCTCTGTGTGCGCTCACTTTTCATATCCATACCAGCCAGTGCTCTCTGAACGTATAAATCACTGGTTTTGTAGCTCCACGACAGCGAATCCAAGCAGCGCAGCAGCCAGAAGTGGCCGTTATTCCCAGCGATTCAAAGTAGAGCTGCGCGCTCCCACTACAGTACTATCAGGAAGCAAGGAGGGTGTGGTCGCTTCTGAACGGCTGCTGGACAAACTTGTAGCAACGGAACAATACCGGCAGTCCTTCGCGGTTAAGTAACTTTGCACCGTTTATGTTTACTAACCTAATGTAGTTTAACATTAACGGAGTCGCGAAAAAAGTTCGTAGTCATACAGCGACCACAGAGTTCCGCGACCTGTTTTACTTTCAGGACTGGCGGCTGCTGCCCTGCCATGAGACATCCCTGTAAAGTCAAGTGAGGCGCTAGCGCTAGCATAGCGAGCTTCCGACACCGGAAGCCTTTTATTAAACAAATAAAAGCACAGCTTTTATGCAACAGCATGCAGCCATGACGGCGAGGCCAGGGCGTTTGCAGTTGCGTGGGATAAAAAAAAAAATGATGCTACTTTTATTGTAGTTAAATTACATGTTTTAAGTTGGTTTCAATTAGTGAGTGATTTTAGTTATTTCAATTTATTTCAAGTTATTTTCAATTTTGTATTTAGCATCATTCCTAAACATTGAAACTCCTCTGTTGCTGATTAGTAGAAAGAGACATTTCACATCTGTTTAATCATAACAGACAATGGAAAATAAAACATAACCTCTCCAAGGCACAGCAAACTGAACACATGACAAAAGGCTAATTTCATCATAATCTTTGCTGGGATAGAGAAGGCTCTAACTGCAAAAGTGTAACTGCAATAAGTTAATTAACCAATTTGCACTACAACCTGGTTTGCCTCTTATCTGTAGTTATTTTTATTTAATTTAATAACTGTACAGTACTCTGTTTATAGTAACCATTGTCCATATGTAAAAATGTAAATAAAATAAAATTGTTCTGTGTCCTGTGTACTGTTTGTTTGTATATGTGTCTTCTTAGCTGCTGTTACAACCAAATTTCCCCTTGTGGGACAATTAAAGGATTATTCTATTCTATTCTATTCTAAACAAGACGTTTTGAGAAAAATGAACAACATAGCTTTTTTAAAAATCAATGATTACAAGGAAACTTTACTAAAGTTTCCTTGTAAAATTAAGACAGCCTCTGTGTAGGTACATCGGCCTGTACCTCAACAGCTACAGGCCGATGTCAGAGCCACCGGCCTGTAGCTGTTGAGGTCCTTGGGGTGTGAAGTCTTTGGCACTGGTACAACACAGGAGGTTTTCCAGAGCTGTGGGACTCTCCCCAGCCTCAGGCTCAGGTTGAAGAGGTGCTCCATCACCCCACACAGTTGGTCTGCGCAGGACCTGACGACCCTCAAGCTGATGCCATCTGGGCCCGCTGCCTTCTTGGCTTTAATCTTCCTCAGTTCCCAACTAACATGGGTGGTTGAGAGAGACAGGCTGGAGGCCTGTCCCTCTCAACCACCCATGTTGTGTTGATTGTGTATTGGATGCTGTTGTTGGGGGTGGGGAGGAGTAAACAGGGTGAGTAGAGGAGGTGTAAAGTGTCTGAGGTGTCTGAGGTGGAGCAGCAGCAGTGGGGGTGGGTGAGTCTGCAGCCGATGTTGGAGACTGTCTCATGGATGAATCAAATCTGTTGAAGAAATGATTCAGTTCGCTTGCCCACCTCACATCCCTCCCAGGCAGAGAGTTCAGATGTTTGTGGCCTGAGATGGTTCTGAGGCCTCTCCAGACTTCACCAACGTTGTTTTGCTGAAGCTGGTTCTCCATCTTCTGCCTGTAGCTGTCCTTCCCATTCCTTATCAGTGCCCTCAGCTCTCTCTGCACCCTTTTCAACTCCTCTTTGTCTTTGGATTTGAAGGCCCTCCTCTTCTGCTTGAGGACGGCTTTAATTTCTGGGGTAATCCACGGTTTGTTGTTGGAGAAACACCGCACAGTCCTGGTAGGCACGGTGTTATCCACACAGAAATGAATATAGTCAGTAATGCATGTAGTGAGGCTGTCGATGTCCTCTCCGTGGTCGTCACAGATCACCTCCCACACAGTCGACTCACTAATGTCCTGTCTGGCAGCTTTTGCAATCAGAATTTTGATCTGAATGCATTGTGGTGCCAAATACATTTTTCTTTTGCAAGAACAGCTACGTAGAATCTCTACAGGCTCCTCTTGTTCATGTGAATATTTTATCTGTTTTATTAATTTTTATTTGTGTTATTTCAGTTATTACAATGTATGTGGTATAGTATGACGATGTCTAAGGCAAGAGAGAAAAAGGAGGAGGTAGGGGGACAGACTAAAAGGATGGAGGACAAATAGAAATGCACATGTATTGCTAACTCCTGCACCTGTAAGTGACAAAAATCCAAAAACCATACAGCACCTGGAACACAAAACCTTGGATCACAAAAATGTAAAAATACATAAGTCAACAATCTTCTTACAGTGTGCGTGTGAGAGAATAAGTGAGTGTATGTTTGTATGAGAATGAATTCATAACAAAGGTGGGAAGCTGCAGCTCACACCGGTAACTGAGGGAGGAGGCCACACCAGTACATCCAGCCACGCACCCCGGGACCAACAAGCAGCCAAGGAGGGGCAAAAGAGTCCAACGTGGAGCGGTGACCAAGGTCCAGCAAGCATCACACCCAGACTTGGACGCGCACACAAACAAACCATTTGCTCACTCACTCATTAGACACCCATTAGAGCACTTTGCCCTCAGACTGCGGCCTTACTTGTGGATCCATGAATTGTATTTTTTAAATGTAATTTATTTTTGCCTCTCCAGCACTGTAACAATCAAAATTATTGTCTGATGGCCAAGAAAAATGCCAGACTGATTTATTTTTCCAAGTGGACCATTATGGCTTTGCCATACTGGAAGTGAGGACACACAAGGAACGCAGCTGACACGAATGACCATAACGAGACAGGGAAAGCACGACTGAACAGAATGAACATGAAAACACAAGAGCTTCACAATAAAACAGGAAGCATGATGCAGGAGTGGAGCAGAGGCTGACAAGAGGGAGCGAGGGAACACGAGGGAAAGAGCAGACATGACAGGCTGCAGAAACATGGATAAACATGTAATAAACCGCAAGAAGGGAAAACAAGACAAAGGAACACACATAAATACAAACACAGATGCACAGAGGGCAAAGACATGTCGGGAGATAAATAAAACTAAACAGAACAACCAGGGCACTTACAGAATACTCCTTAGACTGACCCAGGACTGTGACATGTTGGGTTTTTCTCTGTATGTATTATTGTAGGATCTGCCTTACAATATCAAGCGCCTTGAGGCGACTGTTGTTGTATTTTGGCACTCTATAAATAAAATTGAATTGTTAAAATTAGGGTGTCAGGAGGAGCGGAGGGCATGACACAGACACCCTGCAGTGATCTCCAGTTGACGGAGTAGTCTGTAAGTTTGATCAGCTTTATAAAGGAGGTTTGTGAGTTTCAGTAATAGGCTTATCTTATGGTCTATATATTTAGTTTGAACTCCTCTGATAGCTACATTGTGGCTTAATAAAAACAACAAAGCGAGAGCGAAGCAGAGAACCCGGACTGTAGGTTGAAGCTTACGATCATTTGTCCTAATACAAACATTTGAAGAGCTGTACAGTGTTTTAATCCAGTCTATTACGAATGAACCAAATTTATGTAGAAGTGCTAGTAGAAATGTCTAGCTTACTCAGTCAAATAGTTTTGCTGCATCTAAAGAGACAACTGTTGTTTCAAATTTGTTGATAGAGCAATAATCTATTATATTTATTAGTCTATGTGTATTATTTGCTGTTATTGTCTGGATAAAACCAGTTTGGTTGATATGAATTATTGTGTGATATGTTCTCATCTTCTGGCAAGGACTTTGCAAAGTATGGGCTTAAGGTTGACATTTAGAAGTGAAATTGGGCAGTAGCAGGAGGAGAGTGTAAGATCTTTGCCTGGTTTAAGAAGCAGACTAATGAGCAGATCGTGTTAGGAGACAGAGTCTGATCGTTTTGAATTTAAGTGAAAAAAAAGTAGGTGGTAGCATATTCTTTGTAAAGGTCTGCTGGAAAACCATCTGGCCCTGGGGCATTATTGTTTGGGAGATGCTGTAGGGCTTCATGAATTCAGACATTGAAAGAGGTGAATCCAGATCATGTAGTTTTGATACATTTGTAATGTCAGTGTTGGGGGGGGGGGGGGGGGGGGGGATTAATCTGTGATGAGTATAAAGCTCCATAACATTTTTAAAAGATTTATTTATTTTTTGTGGATTATTAGTGGTGTTCCCACTGGAGTCCTTTATAGCAGTGGTTCTCAAACTGTGGTACACGTACCACTAGTGGTACATGGGCTCTCTCTAGTGGTACGCGGGAAGTCTCCAGAATTTCTTTTTAAGATTAATATACCATGTTATGATTGAGGGACTTCAGAAAAATTCAAACGTACAGCTCTGCTATCACTTCATAAATGAAGACAGGAAACTACACAGCAGTGACGTTTGTAGGGTTACTGAAGTTGGGCTAGCTGGTATATAACAACGTGCTATGTGGTGGCTAGCTAAACAGCTATGGTTAGCATAGCTGTCCACTGTGAGCGACCATCTTTGAACAGAGGCGGTGGTTTACGACACCAACTCTCTGCCATCTATAATCCAGTTTTGAGATCCCTCCCCAGACGCCTTAACGCCCACTCACATCCTGGGCCATCTGACCTCAGGAAATCACATGATAAGGTGGGGCCAGGTTTCACAATGAACTCACCTGAAACTCTGGCTGATTGGGACCCACACCCAGTTTCACACCTTGGCTCAGGCGATTAGAGGATCATCAGGGGTCCTTTTGTCCCTCTGTGGGGGGAAACTCCCACTAGGTTTAAATCTGGGACTCTCCACCATTTGACCTTAGAACTGAAGAAGCTTCTCGGATGAAGGTGAAACGTCTTCAAGTAACTTAAAGAAGTCCAGACGCTTTTCTTTGCAAGCTCCTTTGACTATGGTTAGCATAATATAAACACATTAGTACAGTGAAGCTGGAGGATAAATGCTGATTTTTTTTCACTCGATAAAAGTTAACGTGAGGGTTACCGATGTTTAGGGATAAATGCAAGATGCTGTGTACGGACCAAACTTCAGTCAGGAGAAGAATGGAGATAATTCATCCACAGTACGAGGTTAGTCATTAATATCCTGCTGCATGGGCTGGGCTGGAGTTATATCTTAAGGCATATGTCAGAAACGTATGGCCTGCGGGCCACATCCGGCCCGCGAGATCATTTTATATAGATTTATTATTATTGTTATGTATGGCCCGGCGATTTGAGGCGCTAATAACACACACAGATCCCATAATGCAGCGCTGCAGCCTCCTTGCTGAACGCTAGGCTAACTGGGAACATTCCCGCGTCAGTCAAGTCAAACTTCTGTTATTGTGAAGCTCGCCGCTCACTATGATGGAGAGACAAGTTGACTCTGAAAAAACAGCCTTTCAGTGGGAGACTGAATATATGTTTACAGACATGCTGGTAAAGCCGTGTGACTTATTAGTGGAGCTAATGTGGCTGTAATTAAGGAATTTAATTAAGACGGCACTACGAGACAAACATCAGGATAAGCTGAAAAACCTAAACGCAGAAACTACAGGAAGTAGACGAGCTAAAGAAGAATCTGACATTTCAGCAGACGTTTGTCACCAGAGCAAAATCACAAAGTGAAGCTGTTGTGAAAGCAAGTTTTATTGTTGCAGAGGAGCCAAATCAGCCTGGTACCACTCTGAAGAGCTGCAGGATGAAGCTGTGCGACGTCTTGTGTCCAGACAAAACGCAGATTTTAGCAAATGTGAGCCTGAGCAGAAATACGATTGCTGATCGGGTTTGTGAGATGGCCACTGATTCAAGAACACGGCTGTGTGAAAGAAGCAAAAACTTTACTGCATACTCTCTGTGGATGAAAGTACAGACATGATGGACATTGGACAGCTGGCCATCTTCATCCGTGGAGTAGACTCCAATGTGGGCGTTACAGAGGAAATCTTGGACATTAAATCGATGCACGGGACAACGACATTTTTGAAAATGTATGTCCTGGGACAAACTTCTTGGACTTACAACAGATGGAGCGCCGGCAATTAGTGATGGGTCGTTCGCGAACGAAATGGCTCTTAGAGCCGGTTCTTTGACCTGAACGGCGCGACCCGGCTCCTTATCGCGAGCCGTCACATGGGTTTTTTTTTTTTCTTTCTCTCAGCCTCTCTCTCGCACTTTTTTTCCGCGTCACTCTGCACGCGAACCTTGTGCTTTAAGCAGGGCAGAGGGGGGAGGGGTGGTAGTTACACTCAGTAGCACAGGAACAGAGCGGGAGGGAGAGAGAGAGAGAGCCAGGGACAAAGGTATAGTAATCATCCACAACTATTTTCGGTTGCAGATGATAAAGGATTCAGAAAGTTTATTCATGCAGGTCCATATGACAGAGAATATGCATCTTATTTTTGTTTTCATATTTTAATTTATATTTAATTGTGTTGTGGTTTGCAGTGTTTTATGTTGTTTCACTTTAAAATTGTAAAAGGAAAAAGCTGAAAATTTAAATAGTTAAAAGTTGAAATGTGGTTTTTATATTATATGATTTATTTATTACATTTTATGTGGAGTGAATAAATAAAAGTATATTTACGGTGGCCCCTAGAGACAAAGCACATACAAACTTCAAATCACGTACAAACCCTGAAGCACGTACAAACTCCAAAACACGTAAAAACTCAGAAGCACATACAAACTCAAAACACGTACAAAACACAACAGAAGTGCTCCAGGATGCTGGGCGCAGTGTTGAGCTTTTGTTACCTAGTGGCTACACAAGCCAGCAAGTACCAACGACCAGATTTGGTGTGTGGTAGTAACAGGTAAATGAACTTTTTTTTAAATTATTTGAATATATATGAGTGCTTGTGTATAAATACACAAACCATACACACATGCTTTCAATTGTGTAATTTAAGTGATCTAGTAGCTCTGCTTTGGAAGTTCAGTTAACACTAGAAATGTGTTTTGGAGTTTGTACGTGTTTTGTCTCTAGGGGCCACCTCATATATTTATATATAAACATATATAAATAAAACCACTTTTTTACGTTAGTAATTCCTTTTGTGCATAATTTTATATTATTGTTAATAATAAATTAATTAAAGCAACAAAACAACCTGAAGAGCCGGTTGGGAGCTGAAAGAGCCGGCTCTTTTTAGTGAGTCGAACCGAAAGAGCCGGCTCTCTAAAAAGAGCCGGAAATCCCATCACTACTGGCAATGTGCGGTGTGGACTAGTCGGCAGGATGCGAGTAAAGATGCGGGAGGAGAACTGTACCGGTGACGTAACAGTATATCACTGATCACACACCAGGAAACACTGTGTGGTAAAGTGCTAAAAATTGAGCATGTAGTGAGCACCGTAACGCGAACCGTAGATTTTATCCGAGCTAAAGCTTTAAATCACTGTAATTTTCAGTCTTTTATGTGGGAAATAGATTGAGAGTTTGCGGACAATTCTTATCATATAGAGGTCCGCTGGCTGAGTTGGGGGAAAATTCTCAATGGAGTTTTTGAGCTTAGCAAGGAAATCTGTTCATGGACATGGCATTTATGATGCGGTGAAGCCATTTCAAGTGAAGCTGCTCTTATGGGAATCACAAATGCACCAGTGCCAACTTGCCTCACTTTCCCTATTGCCAAGTAATGTTGAACCAAATTGGCGCAACAGTGTTCCCAAATGCGCACTTTGCTGATAAACTGAGTCTGACTTTGGTGACTTTGAAGCAAAAAAGAGAATTTAAAGCTGCTTCGCATTTACATCATTTACAGCTGACGTGGAAACTGCACTTGTGCAGATTCAGATGGAGCTGATTGAGCTGCAGTGTAATGGGACACTCAATGCAAAGTACGAAGGACCCGCACAGTTTATTTGTTCCATTCCTGAACGAATAAAGTTATGTTGAAACCAAGCACACCATTGTTTTTCTTGTGACATTACCAATAAGTTTGATGTGTCACATGGCCCTCTCCCTATTAAAAAATACAAAAGTTGTATCCAAGATGGCCGACTTCTAAATGGCCACCATGGTCACCACCCATCTTGAGGAGTTTGCCCCCTCACATATACTAATGTGCCACAAACAGGATTTTAATATCACCAACCATTCCCATGTTATTACGGTGTATCCATATAAATGGCCCACCCTGTAGTTTGGAGCCCAAAGCAGGGTTCAGACGTCATCACCTAAAGACTGGATATCCCAACTGCTTTGACTGTTTTAATGCAGTACAGTTGTTTATTTTACTTTACTTCAATGTCAGTCATATGGGTGGTACTTTAAGAGCCATATATTTTATGTTGTTGTTTTTTGTTTATGTAGCTTTAACTGGTTAGTAAGGAATTTTCCAGATTTAGTACCACATACAAAGTTGTCCTAACGCAACCTTTGCATCAGAAATTTTGTTCTTTGGTTAAATATTTCATTTAATTCTAGTTATCGTTTTCTCAGGTTGTTGATCACATGTTCTTGTGGTGTGGCAGCATCGGCAGATTCCCATTATTTATTGTTCTAGTTCTGATACATTTTTTTCACATTTTACATCCGTTCTCAAAGTGGTTAACAAAGTGTTAACCATTGTAGAGGGGATGGTGAACTAATATCATCTGAAGACTTTATGTGGTCTGATCCCCATTCTGTGAATGCTGTGAGATAAATTATTTTAGTGTGTGTTACGACTTTGAGCCCTTCTGTAGCTACTGTAAACCTATGGTTCATCTTAGGTTCATCATCATCTCATCCTTATATAGTGCTTTTCTACTCTCCTGGAGTTCTCAAAGCGCTCTATACAACACGCTGCATTTACCCCATACATACAAGCAATAGTATCTATACGGTAAGTGCTTTTCTAACTATCATTCATATGCATTCATACTTCGATGGATGCATCGGAAAGCAAGTCGGGATTCGTATCTTGCCCAAGGATATTTGGCATGCAGACTGGGGGACCCAGCGATCGAATCACCAACCTTCCAATCAGCATCTGACCTGCTCTACCTCCTGATCTACAGCCACCCCGCAAATACATAACTTCATATATACCCAACCACTAATGGGTTTCATGATGAAGAGATTATCAGTGTTATTCGCCTCATCTCTCAGTAATCATAATGATATTCGTGATCTGCATGTAAAAGATAATACTATTCCCTAAAAAATTAAAAACTGCCCAGAAAGTAAGCTGCCTTGGCAGAGGTTTGCACTCCCAATATACTTATTGTTCCATTTACAGCCATCCTATCTCCTTATTTCTTGTGTGTTGTATGAGAGAAATGCAGACTTCCCTATTACAACAGGGTCACTGGTCTACTTTCACTGGTCTACCTGGAGGAAAACATGTTTCCTTATAAAGAGAAAAGGGCAGCATGCAGATTGTATGGAGATAGCATGAGGCTGTTTGTTCTGAATGATTCTGAATACACATGAAATACAAATCTATCTCCTAAATCTGACAGTATTTTTTGTGCAAACCTATTTTCTTGCATAGGATGAAAATTTCCATGCAAGTAGTTAGTAAATGAGTGATTACAGTGGTAATGTTACTCTAACTATTTTCTAATTCTCAAAAACATACATCCAAGAATTAAGAATTGTGTAAACAGAAGACTTAAGTTTCTTTCTGCAACTGTCACCAGAGAAATCCAGAGAACAGATTATATCATTAATAAAGTGGTCGGGTTCTGCAGCTGCAAGAAAAGCCCAAACCATCAACTTTCCCTTATCATATTTGGCAGCTGGTATGTATGGAACGCCAGGACTGCCATAATGAATTAATTAAATACACCAATAAATAATTATTTAAATGTGGCAATAATTAATTAAAATGTGAAATAAATAAATGTGTCAATAATTAATTAATTACATGTGTCGTAAATATTTATGTAATTAATTATTTCCGATTTTAATTAATTATTGCCACATTTAATTAATTATTTAATGGTGTATTTAATTAATTTAATTAAAAGTCTCTTTTGATATGACTATATAGTTTAAATGATGATAAAAATCCTTTATAAAAGCCATCCAAACCTACCTGACCGTATGTGAAAAACAGTTATACCAAGCTGAACTAAATTATGTAATCGTGCCAAAGTGAACCTCAATCTTTATAAGCTTATTGGTTTGGCTCTCAACAACAGTCCTATGACTATGTCCACACATGCACAGGTATTTTTTAACACAGGGATTCTTCAGAGTTTATTTTGAAAAACCTTCACATCGAAATGCAAAAAACCAAACACTGTCAAAAGCAGCTCACAAACATGGTGCAAATTGACCAAAAAAAGTAAATGTGCACACTTTTGACATTGTGTGACAAAATCGTAGTTTTCCCTGTCCACGTCTAAACACAGAAATAGTGTTCTTGAACATCTTTACCCTGGCAGCTCCTTCATTTTTAATCCAAAACTCCGTTTTCATGTGGATATAAATGCTTGTATCTACATTTACCAAAATACCTGTGTGCATGTGAACATGGCCACAGTTTCTCACGCAGTCCCTTGAGAAAATTACAGTGGAACCCCGACTTACGAAATTAATTTGTTCCCGAGGGTCTTTCGTAAGTCGAAGCACCCATCGCGCGTTTTGACTGAGGCGTTGCTGACGACACAGTGATCGTCAGTCTTCTAGTCGGGGACAAGTCAGGCCATGGACAGGTTGTAGATGATTTTGTGAATTGGTGTGATGAGTCCTTCCTTTCACTTAATGTGTCAAAAACTAAAGACATGATTATAGATTTTAGGAAGTCCTCTTATAGCTCATCACCTACTATCATTAAAACTGCTGATATTGGGATTGTTGAGAGTTATAAATATCTAGGTGTGGTGCTCGACCATAAACTGTGTTTTGAACCTCATGCTGATGCCACTACTAAAAAAGTTCAACAAAGACTTTTCTTTTTAAGGAAAATGAGATCTTTTAATGTCTCATCTGAGATGTTGTCTTTGTTTTATAGAAGTTTTATCGAATCTGTGATGTCTTTTTGTATCGCTGCCTGGTTTGGTAAACTGACGGTGAAGAATAAGAATCGGTTGGGACTTCTAGTAAAAACTACTAGCAAAATTTCAGGGCGCTGGCAAGATGGACTTTTGGCCATTTCTATCATTATTATTGTTATTATTATTTTATTGTTCTGTTTATTTTTATCCTGCTGCTAAACTAATTTCCCCTTGTGGGACAATAAAGAAATTGAATTGAACGATAGGCTATAGGCTAATTGCTAACTAGAACAACAATACGTCGTTCAAGTGGAACAGCGAAGCTCAAGTACAGAAGCCAAGGGGTTGTCACATGAAGGAAGGAAGGAATTGTGGGCACTGTAGGCTCAGCCAATCAGAGCCAGCGGATTTCGTTACTCGGGCATTTTGCTGTAACACGGGCAGAAATACTGCCTTTCAGTGCCTTTGCAACTTGAATTTTTCGTGAAACGGGGTATTCGTAAGTCGGGGTTCCACTGAAATTGTATACAGGAACATTGGTGCTGCATATTAACCTACTAAGACCCAAACTCTTTCATGGCATGCATTTTCTATTTCTATTTTGCTATTTGGGCTGATTGGAACCTGATGAATGTAAAAACAAAGAATTACCTGATTTTTTTTTTTTTTTTTTACCTGATTTTTGTTTCTGAGAAAAATGAGATTTGCTTTAAATTTGATAGAACAGTTACAGTATGATGTCCTCGTAAGTGGATATCAGGCCCTTATAGAGCAAGATTTTGTATTTTGGTCTAGACAACCCAAAATATGACGTCCACATATATGGACGCCAGGTCCTAGGAGGTCGATTAGAAGTTCCCAAGACGAAGGAAGTCGAGAAGGTCCCAAAAGTCTTAGATCCTGAGGGACTTCCAGACAGTTTTATACGTGGCACCAGCAGATTACAGGACATCATCAGATATCTCTGTTCAGCAGGAGGAACATTTAAGACTCTGAACAAACTGACTGTCATTCATCAACCAGAGGAATCAGTGCCACCCCCAACTGTATGTGCCAATGGCTCTGCACATGTAACTGCCACACTATGTTAAAAATGAAACATCTGTACACTTGTACCACTTCACATAACATACTTCCCAAAAACC